>NC_090650.1:18802154-19014654 GCF_040937935.1 Hyperolius riggenbachi
TAGTTGGTGGGGAGGGCAGCCCAGGGCAGACTTCTGTATGAGGTGGATGAGCTGTGTGATATGCTGTATTTAGAGCATAGCTGTGTATCTAGTGAGGAGGGCAGCCCAGGGCAGTTGTCTGTATGAGGTGTATGAGCTGTATGATATGCTGCATTTAGAGCATAGCTGTATAGTTGGTGAGGAGGGCAGCCCAGGGCAGTTGTCTGTATGAGGTGTATGAGCTGTGTGATATGCTGCATTTAGAGCATAGCTGTATAGTTGGTGGGGAGGGCAGCCTAGGGCAGTTGTCTGTATGAGGTGGATGAGCTGTATGATATGCTGTATTTAGAGCATAGCTGTGTATCTGGTGAGGAGGGCAGCCCAGGACAGACGTCTGTATGAGGTGGATGAGCTGTATGATATGCTGCATTTAGAGCATAGCTGTATAGTTGGTGGGGAGGGCAGCCTAGGGCAGGTGTCTGTATGAGGTGTATGAGCTGTATGATATGCTGCATTTAGAGCATAGCTGTATAGTTGGTGGGGAGGGCAGCCTAGGGCAGATGTCTGTATGAGGCAGATGAGTCAAGCTTGCAGCGATCTATGAGCGGAATGCCCGCTATTCCCGTCAGCATGGAAGGAAGTGTCTGTGATTGGCATTATCCTGGCAGCGGTCTTTAACATTGCTGGATGGTCATAAATATGATTATAATCAGCAAATCGTAATTCTCCAGCCTTATTATACATGAGCGGAGGAGCATCCGTAAAACCGCTGGAGACTTTCTTTGCAGAAAACTCCTTTTTTTACTGCTACAACTTCAGTAACTTCAGTAACTCTTAAAGTTAGGGCTTAGGGTTCTACATAAGAAAGAAAAAAAAGTTCAGTATTAGGTGCAGAATGAAAAATTGCTGGAAAATCGGCCCACTTTCAGAGTTTGGGTGTTGCCGTAGGTGTCAGAGCCAGGACAAGGTCCTCCAGCACCCAAGGCTGAGACACCAAAGTGCGCCCCTCCATCCCTCTCATCCCAGCCGTTCCACACTGATTGCTATTAGACTAAGAGGGCCACAGGGCCCACAACCTCCCCAACACCTTAATCTCTAGTTATCTGGCTTGCAGTCACTGTCATGTATCCCCTTTTCTTATTTCTTTCTGCTTCAAACACAATTAGGAATGACAGCTGAATGAATTCTGCGCCCCCTCCTACACTGCGCCCTGAGGCTGGAGCCTCTCCAGCCTATGCCTCGGCCCAGCCCTGGTAGGGGTCCATACACATTGCAGTTATAAGGGGATATTGTGGTGCTGGTGGTTCCAGATAAATAGCGGCTACAATAGCGGGCGCTTTCTTGAGTCCCGACCCCCAAAGCTCCCCTTATAGTCATAATTTGTATAGCAGCGCCCAAACTTCGGTATTTTTTGCTTTTTGCAACAAAGGTGGCAGGTATATCGCCGAGTTTGTGTTGGGGGGCATTAAGGTCATTAAAGTTTACTTTAGTATTTTTAGTATTTATTCTGTAGTTAGAAGTTAATGAAAGCGTGTTTCCAGAGAATGCGTAAGTAGGGTGAACAAAGGGGGGAACATCCTGGATAAAAACAAAAAAATACAGAGACACCGGGAGCCCGATGGTGAGAATAAGACAAGACAAATAACATTTATATCACGCTTTTCTCCTGGCGGACTCAAAGCGCCAGAGCTGCAGCCACTAGGACGCACTCTATAGGCAGTAGCAGTGTTAGGAAGACTTGCCCAAGGTCCCCTACTGAATAGGTGCTGGCTTACCAAACAGGCAGAGCCGAGATTCGAACCCTGGTCGCCTGTGTCAGAGGCAGAGCCCTTAGCCATTAAACCATCCAGCCGCTTACCATAAAAAAGTGTTGTAGAGTCAATGAAATGTACTCACAAAGGGAGGTTGCAGATGGGCAGCCAACCACAGTAGACTGGTGGAGATACACAAACCCGACTCCACTCGGGTGACCAGCCAGTCTGGGTGCGGTCGCTCTCTCTTGGCACAAAAAGTTCTAGTTGTTTGCAAAGGTGGTGTTAGGCCACCTGGCCAAATAGAATACCCCTCCCAAAGGAGGGTAGGTAACACAAAGGGGAGAAAGAGGAGCCCAGGGTATGATAAATCGCGTGCATGAAAAAAGGGCCCGGCTGGATAACGAAATGATGCCGTGGATAACGAAATCTGATAATGATAAACATCGTTGTCAAATTTGGTTAACGATAAATACCGTTGTTAAAACAGATGGGAAATAATAACAAAAAGATTTTATCATTAAAAATCGTTACGTAATTCAACAATACAGCTTAACCCAACCCTACTCTCACACAGAACCGTCCCCTGGTAATGCCTAACCCTAAACACTCCCCTGGTGGCGCCTAACCCTAACCACTACCCCGGTGGTGCCTAATATTAACCACCCCCCCCCCGGTGGTGCTTAACTCTAACCCCCCACTCGGTGGTGCCCAGGGGGCACATTAATCTGAACGGAGAGGAGGGGGGCACATCTGTCACATCTAAACAGCATTTGTACATTTGGCTCCACCCATGACCACACCCACATTCTGATGCGTGGCCATACCCAATTTGTCCAGAGGGGGTGCAAAAACGGTCTTTGTCCCTAGGTGCTGAAAAGCCTTGCTACGCCTCTGCCCCACGACCATATTTAATGCCTCACTCCAAGCGCAAATGTTTTCCTAGTCTTGTGTCTGATTGAACGTTCCTTGATAGTCCGGTGTCACATACATTACTTGTACTGTACCTGGATGCCATCCTCTACTTGCAGCACAGACTGCTAGAGGCTGCAACTCTCTTTATAGATTTAGTCTGTGCCTTCCCCATTGCAGTTTTAATAGTGGGGTGATGCAAACATTTGGTGGTTGCTATTGACGTGAGGAAGTGGGAAATACCTGTGAAATGCATTGTCTGACCATACTGTAAGCAATAAACTATGGAAAGAACCTTGAGTCATACTGGCTATTTTTGAGGTCTACAGCAGTGGTAAGCCAACCATACCTCTCCTTCTTAAACTGTTTTTAATTATTTTATTATTTTCAGTGCCTCCACCACCAATATCCTTGCTTACATCTCTGTTGGGAGGCTGTATTGGTTTTAGATTAGTTCTTGTTTTGAAGGACTAATGTTAGAAGAATGTTCAAGCTGCCATATTTTTTTCTTTTTAAACAATACCAGTTGTCTAGCAGTCCTGCTGATCTATTTGGCTGCAGTAGTGTCTGAATAACACCAGAAGCAAGCTTGCAGCTAGTCTAGTCAGATCTGACAATGTCAGAAACACCTGATCTGCTAATGCTAGTTCAGGATCTTTGGCTAACAGTATTAGAGGCAAAGGATCAGCAGGCTAGCCAGGCAACTGGTATTGTGTAAAGGGAAATACATATGGCAGTCTCTATATCCCTCTTGCTTCACTTTTCCTTTAAGTCAGGAACCTACCTGACTCAGGGATGTGACCTTCTGAGGCCCATCACACACCCATATGGGGGCGGGAAATGCTTCCAAAGCCTTATTGGCGGTTGAATATTTATTGCAACCAGAAATCTGAGTGAGCCTTTTACTTCTTACATGTTTCTGGTGTTTTACTGCACTATTGGCTCCTGGTTTGTGTCTTCCCTGTGTTTTCTTGGTCCACGGATTCCCTGACCCCTTGGCCCAGTCCCCTCCACAGGGCCAGTTCTGTACTTTTTGCTGCCTGAAGCAATACATTGTGAGGACTTTTCCTACAATCCTTACTGTGTACTGCAACACACGCAATTGCTCACTCCCAGCTAAAGCAATTTCCTACTTTTATTTGGTCAGCAGGCGCCAGTCTGCCAATCAGGTGTACTGTCATACACCCTTTGCCTGCCGTACCAAATCTAGCAGGAATTGCATAAATTAGGCAGCATTCAAGTGGGAGGCTTTGGCTGGACGTAATCGTAGATTTTATCTACAATAGGGACGCCCCGTGTAGGCACATCTCCCACACGGTCCCCTCCCTAACCACTCACCCGTCAACCGCACCCTGGAAGCTGCAAAAAAGAAATTTAAAATCACAAACACTGGTCCGCAGGACAGCCGGGAGCCTCGGGCTCTCTCACTGGTTTTGGGCCCCAGCCAGTGAGAGAGCCCGGGGCCCCAGGCTGTCGTGCGAACCAGTGTTTGTGATTTTAAATCCTTACTGTGTACCGGACAGCATATTTTAAAAAAAACAAACAAACAAACTAGCGAATTCTCAACAGAAATGGTATAAATCTTCAAACTTTCAAAATGAAAGTTACCCACAAAAAGTAGTAGCTTCCTTCTAGGCCTCAGTGGAAGGTCATATGCAGGAGGCGTGGCCGGTTGTTCTTTCAGATGAGCTCTCTCAGATGAGGAACCTCCTACACACGCAGATTTGGATTAGAACTGTTTGGAGAATGAGCTATGATTTACCGCTGTCTGCACGAAGCTAATCTCGCCACGTTTCAGAACATTCCACTCCACGCCCTTTTTTATTGCCACCATAAAGTGATTCATCGCCAAACACTGGTCCCACTTAATTGAGTCATTCTGAGAAGTAACCTTTACCATGCAAATATTATCAGAGCTACTGGTGGCTTTCCTTCTCGGCCACGGAGAGAGGACAGTCGTCAAAACGGCAGAGCGTATTAATAGAAGTGTCTGAGAGAAAGACGCAAGCAGGCGTGCACCAACCAGGTAGTCAGAGGCTTCACTACAGCATTAGGGTGCATATACACACAGCCAATTTTGATTGTTCAATGTGACCACTTCCGTGTAGATTGAGAGCTCACCAACAAAATCTGTTCATAGTATTTAAAATCTGTTGGCCTTCATACTACATGGAGGTGGCAAAATTGGCCAGTCATTGGACATAGGGATGGTCGTAAAATTTCCACGGAATACCATGTCCCAGTTTCTGATTGGAAAACGGCTTTGGAATTGTCGCAGTACCGCAACTCGGTTATTTTATCTGAACCACAGAACTCGGAAGCATTGGACCCCGATCAGAGAATGCAGAATTGTTACCCAAACATTGGATTACTGTGGTCATTTTTTACCCATTACAAGACTCGGATACTTCCAAGTATTGTGATTGGCCTAACATTTTCCTGGTATTCCGATTAATTCTGCATTCTCTGATGTGTCCAATACTTCCGACTTAGAAGTATTTGGCCAATCAGAGAATTTGGAAGTATTTGGCTAATCAGTGAATTCGGAAGTGTATCATGTATGTACCCATGATAGCGGAAATCTGAAAATTGTGGTAATTAAAAATTGCATTTACAACCTTCCCTATGATAGCCACTAAAATAAGATGTGTGTACACACCGTTATGGAGAACACTAAAGATCTTGATTGTACATATCTATGTAATTTGAGTCACTATCTAAAGTATATTCACTCAGCTTACCCTTCTAGTGGGCACAATTAGCTGTAAGCCAACCGGTTGCTGTGAACAGCACTCTGTTAAGTCTAAAGCTTGGTACACACCTCCAACGTTGATTAGCCAATCTCTGAACAATTGTACCACCTCCATGTAGTATGAGAGTTTACCTACATATTCTGCTCATACTATCCAATATCTATTGACTCTCACACTACACAGAGGTGGTAAAATTGTCCAGTCATTGGCCAATGAAAATTGAGGGTGTGTACCCGGATTTAACCCTAGTCCCTACTGCAAATGGCCAAACACAATCACAATAGCTGAATTATTTTGTGGCATTTTTTTTGTTCATATTTTTAACAAGCCATTTTGAAGGTATTTGCTATTTTGCAGCATTCCTAACTTCAAACACAAGCAGAATCGCTGAAAAAATTGCTGCAAGCGTTGCTTTTCAGGGATGCTCGGATAGTACTTTTTAAAATCCGAATTGATCTGGATCCGGATATTCAGCTATCCGGATCCGGTTCGGATATCCGAATCCGAACTTTTAGATATCCGCGTGAACGTGGATATCCGAACGCATTGTCCGCGGACATCCGACCTATTTGGGTACCCGGATAGAGAAACCGGAAGTGCCTTTTAAAATGCTTTAAAAGCATTTCTAACCTTTAAAAACACCTTCTATCCTCCTTCCCTCCCTCCTTCCCTCCTCCCTCTTTCCCTCTTCCCTCCTTCCCTCCTCCCTCCTTCCCTCTTCCCTCCCTCCTTCCCTCCTCCCTCTTCCCTCCTCCCTCCTTCCCTCTTCCCTCCTTTCCTCCTCCCTCCTCCCTCTTCCTTCCTCCCTCCTTCCCTCCTCCCTCCTCCCTCCTTCCTCCCTCCTCCCTCTTCCCTCCTTCCTCCTTCCCTCTTCCCTCCTTCCCTCCTCCCTCCTTCCCTCCCTCCTTCCCTCTTCCCTCCCTCCTTCCCTCCTCCCTCTTCCCTCCTCCCTCCTTCCCTCTTCCCTCCTTTCCTCCTCCCTCCTCCCTCTTCCTTCCTCCCTCCTTCCCTCCTCCCTCCTCCCTCCTTCCTCCCTCCTCCCTCTTCCCTCCTTCCTCCTTCCCTCTTCCCTCCTTCCCTCCTCCCCCCTCCGGTTATCCGGAATCCGGACGTGCATACCTGTTGCTTTTCAATTGAAAAAAACAATGGAAGGGTTCGAGCTGCCATAGGATTACACACCTAGAGAGATCTATAGTATTAGTTATTCAATGTATATAATACTTTTTGGGGGAATGGAATTCTGCACTACAACATTTTATTATTTTGCCTGTTGGCCCCTAATGCAAGTACACACATCCCACGAGCTTTCGGCTACGGGTCCTCGCATTGCTTGTTAGCTTGAGTGTATTTTAATGACGTCTTAATAGTAACTTTAGAATGTAACGGATACCGCTGCCTTGCCTGTAATGATCACAGTATGTTACTGTCTACTTTAATGTATGAGAACATATCCTGAAACGGGGTACGGACAGAAATCCTGCTGCTCCCCCACTAGAGGTGTTCAATTAGTTAAATAATCCCAGCTTGCATGCAATGTAATGAAAATTGTACAAAGGTCGGGATTGGGCCAATCAAAATCAGCAGGAAATGTGTTTGGTTGGTCTAGTTCCAAACTGCTTATAGTTTGTATGTAAAATGGAATGATTTGCCTCTCATTAAAGAGAACCAGAGATGAAGCACCCTCTTGTATTTTACCTTATAAATCAGTGGGAACATGACAGTAAACACCTAATCTGCTCTTTGTTTCATTGTTCCCTGTTTAATCTGACTGTTATCACCTCTGATAAGAATCCCCGACTGAGCACTCAGTCTAGCTTTGCTAAGGAAAGATTATAGCTGAGTCTGTCTTCTCTGGTGTCTTTTCAAGCCCAAGCCTGCCCCCTTGTGGCTCTGCTATAATGACTCAGCTATAATCATTTCCTGCAAAGCCAGACTGAATGCTCAGTCCGGGATTCTTATCACAGCTGATAACAGACACTTTTAGCAGTGAGGATGAAACAGAGAGCAGGGTAAGTGTTTTCTCTAATGTTCTTACTGATATATATGGTAAAATACACAAGGGTGCTTCGTCTCTTGTTCCCTTTAACCATCTCTATCCTCTGGCATTTACATCTGAATCCGGAGACAAATTTTAGAGCAAGATAACAAAATTCGATTGAAACGTATTTGATTCCCTTGAATACAGGGTTGAGCTCTCTGTATCGGAAAAGTTCTGAGTTTCGATTTTCACATTGGAAATTACGAGTACATTTTTGCATCAGCCATTCCAAGTAAAATCATGAACATCGGAAATTACACCGTATCGAGTTCCACGTTCCGTGTGAAAGTTGGGTTCAGATACAGGAATTTTCAGCAATAAATTAAATTAATGGCCTAGGACTGGAAGTGGAACGTAAGTGGGTACATGAACTTTGGGTTCCAAAACAAGAATTTTCAGCCTATAGTGATGCCAATAAAATGGCTGCCAAAGATCCTCAGAGACCCCGTAGGCCACACTAAAGTGACAGTATGAACTTTATTTTTAACATAAATGGGGGGATCCAGGGGACCAGGGTATCCGCTTGACTTGCAAAGCACCAACATATTCCGTGGCGCTGTACAAAGTAAGAAACAAACATAAAATAATACACACAATGGTTTACACCAATATCCAAATTACAGAATTGGTACAAAATACAAAAGTGGTAATTACAGTGACAAAAGAAACCTGATCAATAAAACGTATAACAAATTTCAAGACACAGAAGGGTGAGAGAGCCCTGCCCTTGTGAGCTTACAATCTAAGGACTAGGGGTTGTGGGATCTACCCAGAAGTCCTCTGCAATCTACCATTCGATCACAATCTACTCAATGGGCACCCCTGCTGTGACGAATATATATAAAGTTTTTGACATCTTCATCTGCCGTTTGTTAATGTTTTACGCCTCGTTGTTGTTTCATGTTGCATTCTAGGTTGGGTGTAAAGCTGCGATGGTGTTTTTCCAATACTGCATCATGGCTAATTTCTTCTGGCTCCTGGTTGAAGGCCTTTACCTCCACACCCTCCTCGTCATCTCCTTCTTCTCGGAGAAGAAGTATTTCTGGTGGTACATTCTAATTGGATGGGGTAAGAAAGTTTTAACAAAAATATTTAAAAAACAAACAAACAATTAGTACACTGGCACTTGAGGTTTCCAGAACAACGCAACACTGGCCTCAATTCACAGAGCTTTATCAAACACTTTATCAAACGTTTGATAATTTTCCTCATGTGTAAAATCTAATTTTGAATTCACTAAGGTGTTATAGATTTATTGATCATTTAATCGATAAAACATTTGATAAATATATAACATCTTAGTGAATTCAAAATTAGATTTTACCCATGAGGTAAATTATCAAACGTTTGATAAAGTGTTTGATAAAGCTCAGTGAATTGAGGCCACTGACTCTTGGGGGCTGCAGAATGGTGGCCCACTAACATTGGGGGTGTCACAAAATAAACACTGGCACTTGGGAGTCACATATGTATGCGGTTTCAAAACAATAGTCATACTTGAGGGACAATGACACATGGGCCCATATGCAATTAACTCCTGAATTATCTCCTAGGACAGGGGTCCCAAACCTTTTTGAGCCCGGGGCCCACTATACCGACCAAAATTTTCTCCGGGGCCCTCCGGGGTGGGGGGGTTGGAGGGGCGTGGCTAGTGGCGGCGGCAGTTAGCCTATTGTAGCAAGTATAGTTACCACAGTATAGCAAGTACAGTTAGCCCAGTATAATTAGTACAGTTAGCCCAATATAGCTAGTGCAGTTACCACAGTAAAGCAAGTATAGTTAGCCCAGTATAGCAAGTACAGTTACCCCAGTATAGCTAGTACAGTTACCACAGTAAAGCAAGTATAGTTAGCCCAGTATAGCAAGTACAGTTACCCCAGTATAGCAAGTACAGTTACCACAGTATAGCAAGTACAGTTAGCCCAGTATAGCAAGTACAGTTACCCCAGTATAGCAAGTACAGTTACTCCAGTATAGCTAGTACAGTTACCCCAGTATAGCAAGTACAGTTACCCCAGTATAGCAAGTACAGTTACTCCAGTATAGCTAGTACAGTTACTCCAGTATAGCTAGTACAGTTACTCCAGTATAGCTAGTACAGTTAGCCCAGTATAGCAAGTACAGTTAGCCCAGTATAGCAAATACAGTTAGCCCAGTATAGCAAATACAGTTAGCCAAGTATAGCAAGTACAGTTAGCCCAGCGTAGCCAGTAGTTACCCCAGTATAGCTAGTACAGTTAGCCCAGTATAGCAAGTATAGTTACCCCAGTATAGCTAGTACAGTTAGCTCAGTGTAGCCAGTAGTTACCCCAGTAAAACTGCCCCAGTGTAGGTAGGAGAGGTGCCCTCTACCCCCCCCCCCCCCGGCCACCGCTCCTGATACCTTATGAGCGGGCGGTCGCTTTCTTCCTTATATTCCCCCAGGCGCTCCTGTCCTCGGTTGCAGCATCTCGTAATACAGCAGCGCTTCCCGCACGGCTGCTATAAGGAAGAGAAGGAAGCAGGGCAGCGGCTTCCTGTAGCGGCGATCGCCGTTACCATGGGAACCGCTGCCCCGCCTCCTCTCCTTACAGCAGCTGCACAGGAAGCGCCGCTGTAATAAATTCTGCAAGGAGGAGAGAGGCTATGGGATTGGGGAATATAAGGGAGGAAGCGGCCGGCGCTCATAAGGTAACAGGAGCAGCGGCCGCGGGGGGAGAGGGAGAAAGGCCAGATCCGCCGCGGCCCCCCAGAAATCTGCCCACGGACCACCAGGGGGCCATGGACCCCAGGTTGGGGACCTCTGTCCTAGGAGATAACCTTCATCTTCTCTTTAAACTAACTTTTCAGCATTTTACAATTAAAAAAGTACCCAAAAGTTGGTGAAAAAGTACTATCGAAATTATTTTGAGTGTTTTCTTGCTTGTTGGTGGCTTAAAATGCAATTTGTGACAAGGGGCCATATGCATTTTATTTCTCCACCTGAGTTTTCTCCAAGGAGAAAAATTTTCAACTTCTTTTTAAAATAACTTTTCAGCATTTTGTAATCTAAAAAGTACCAAAAAGTAAAGTATTATCAAAATTATTTTGAGTATTTCCTTGCTTGCTGGTGGCTTAAAAGGAATTTTATGACAAGGTGTGAAAATATCTCCCAGGAGAAAACTCAGGAGAAAAAGGTATCTCTTCCGCAGCGCTGTACAGAGTACATTGTCTTGTCACTTAGCTGTCTCTCAGAGGGGGTCACAATCTAGTCCCTACCACAGTCCTATGTCTATGTATGTATCATGTACTCTATGTATCGTAGTCTAGGGCCAATTTAAGCGCAAACCAATTAACTTATCTGTATATTTCTGGGATGTGTGAGAAAACCAGAGTGCCCGGAGAAAACCCAAGCCACCAGCAAAGAAGAATATACTCAGGATAATTTTGATAGTACATTTTCACCTACTTTTCAGTACTTTTTAAACTGCAGAGTGCTGGAAAGCTTCTCAAACAGAAAGTTTAAACAATTTAACTTAAATAAATTTTAAACAGAAGATGAAAAATGATCTCCGAGAAAACTTAGGAGAAAAGCTGAATTGAATAAGGGCCAAGGACACCTGAGATCCCAAAACAAAGAGACACTGATAGTTGTGGCCACCAGAATAATGATACACTGACATTTGTGGCCACCAGAACAGGGACACTGTTACCTGAGGATTGTGAAACAATTACACTCACACTTAGAAAAATTGTACCTTGACACTCCGCATCCTGGGACAATGACACACTATGCTTGGGTATTCTGAAACAATGACACGCTGACACTTGGGGGTCACAGAACAATGGCAATTTGACACTTGTGGTCAATAAGCAATAACACACTGATACTTGGGGACACGGAACTATGATACACTCATACATGGAGTCAATTAACAATGATGCACAGACCCTTGGGGTGACTAAACAGTGACACAATGAGACTTGGGGTCACTGAACAATGTCATGCTGACACTTGAGAACCCAGAAAAATGGCACACTGACACTTGTGGTGACTTAACAGTGACACTTGGAGTCTCCAAACAATGACATGCTGGCACTGGGGAACACAGTAGAATGACTCACTGACACTTAGGAAGCCAGAAACAAAGGCACATTGATACTCAGGGGATTTCAGAAAATGACACACTCGATCTCCGTTTTCACACACTGACACGTAAGGCCAGTTTCACACTGTGGATTGGTGGTAGCGTTGCGGTGCGGTCCAGGGAATGCACTGCACCACCAAAAACAGGTCTTCGGGGATTACCGCGTTAATACGCGGTAATCCCTGTCTGGCAGAAGGCCAACAGGAAGTGAGGCTCTCTAGTGTTCACTTCCTGTGGCCAAATCAATGACGTGCGCGGCGGAAGTATATAGGGTTCTTCTGGCGCACCTCAGGCAATGTGAACTATCCCATAGACTTTCATTGCCCTAGCGGAAGGCTGCAGTAAATTGCCGCACCACCCAGGGGCGTAGCAATAGCCATAGCAGCCATAGCAACTGCTATGGGGCCCCGAAACAGAGGAAGCCCAAGTGGTAATTGATGTTCTCTATTTATATTCCTGTGTATCTCCACCCTCTGACTTTATCTCTGTAAAAATTGTTTGCAGTATACATTGCATAGGAATGTACATTGCCCAGTCAACTCATATCCCTTAGGGTAGGTGCAGATGGCATTGCTCAACACTGCCTAGGTCTGATGGTCCCTTTAACATTCTGCTGTGGGGTCCTATAATCTCTAGCTACGCCTCTGGCACCGCCCCTGTGTGAAATGGCCCCAAAGGTTCTAGAACAGTAACACAAAAAAAATATTTTTTATCATCTGCACATGGACATATACTGTTCACAGAAACTTAACTTGACTTCCCCTTTTAGTAAATAAGCTCTCCCCCTCCCCAAATACCCCCCCCCCCCCCCTCACGTGGGACATTATTCAAAGCACTTGGTGTTTTTTACTCAGTTCTGAGAAAAACTCACTTCCTAGACATATGGGGAAAAGCCCTGAGAAGAACACATTTCGTTAATGGAACAGCTTTACGAATCAATACTGTGATCTCCCACAACAGTCCATCCACCCGGCACCCCTGACCTCCGACAAATTATCTCTGGCATTTCATCAATACCTATAGCAATATGTTTACCAAATGAATCTCAGCTTGACAAGCTAAATGTATTTCATCTGTAGGTGCGCCAACTGTATTTATCATGGCCTGGACCTTAGCAAGGATTTACCATGACGATGCCGGGTAAGCAAACCATCTTCCTTCAACCTTATCTGCTAGTTTCTTGTTTTTTTATGGTCTCATTGATGGTCCTACAGAAGGACCTACCAAAAAAAACGTCTTTACATGTACAGCTTTAACTAATGATTGCTGCCTCATTCTTTAAAGCGGACCAAAAATGGTGCTCATTATTCTACGTGTGATGAACGAGTAAAGAAACTGCTGAAGCAGAAAATCCACTTGCGTAACCCTCTAGGAGAGCCGTTCCTCAGCCATGTTGTCACATATCAGCTAATTAATATAGACGAGGCTGTCATAAGCTGTTGATTTGTTGGAATATAGAAGGGTTGATCCGGAACTGCAGTGTCAGCTAAGCACAAATCTACATTCTGTACAGTGAAGCCTTCATTCATGATGTACCGTGTGTGACAAGGGCATGACCAATGTAGGACAAGCATGGGATATGTAGTTGGGTTTTAAAGTGGATTATGTTTCTAATAAATCGGTTTCAGGAGGCCCTTAATCTACATCCAGTTGTATCCAATTTGTCACAGGAACATTCACCATAGAATTGTATAACCGTTGCATCTCTATCCAGAACCAGAGATTTTATCCCTTTCAACTATCCAAAACCAGATTGACTATCCGTTCCAAACACAATCCAAAATCAGAGAATTTATCCATTCCAAACCTTGTCCAAAACCATAGAGCCTTTTGACTTCCCAACTTTTTCCCAAGGCAGTGATTCTGTCCACAACCAACACTTTCCAAAGCTGAAGGTTCCAACCCTCTCCAACTCTCTAAAAAAACACAGAATGGCCTCAATTCACTAAGCTTATCTCCTGTCTTTAATATCGTTTCTAGAGTTATCACCATGGTGATGAAGCATGGAGTATTCAGGAAAATTTTACATGAGGCAAACCTAAAGTTAACTCTTCTGTCTTTAAGTTAACTCTTCAATCCTTAAAATAACTCCAGAATTCTAAAGTTAAAGACAGGCTGTTAATTAACTGCGTGTAAAAATAACTACAGAGGAGGTAACTTAAGGAATGAAGAGATAAGATAACTCTCTCACTCTGTCTTGGCAAGTTTTCTCTTGCCTTATTATCTCCAGTATGATCTTAGTGAATTGAGGCCTTTGCATCCCTCCTCAACTTTCTACAAACCCGTAGAGACAGTCTGTCCCTGTCCAGATCACTCAAAAGCCTGAGTTCTAACACTTCCAAACTCATCCAAAGCCTAAGACTTTATCCCTTCTCAACAATCTAACCCTTACCAAGTTCAATTATCTGAATTCAGAAAAAGAGGCTTTAAAATTGAACCTATTTTATTGTGCATACAGTGCACACTAAAAATATATGTAATACGTAAAACAGCAGTACCATTCTTGAGTCAACGTATCAGAATTCCAGCTGCACTCCAATCCCTGGTGGCTTTACTGCTGGATGCAAAACCCCAAGGATGTGTCAATGTAGTAATGATCCTGTCTTGTGCAATAGCTCCTTGACTAAGAGACCCCCCAGTGCTCACCCCCAAAAAAAAAAATGTTTTTGGCTGTTGTACATATGGGTTCAAATCCTGGCTGAAGCCAGTACCTATTCAGTAAGAAGTCATTGGGAAAGACTTCCTAAGAATGCAGGGTGGTTTACTGAGGCTGGCTGCAGCTCTCAAGCGCTTTGAGTACAACAGGAGACAATCGCTATACAAATGAAATGTTACCATTATTATTATTATATATCGTAATGTGGACAATAATTCACTACTATTCCTGATAAGATGTCTTCTTCTAAAGTTGCTGTAACACTTTGCAGTGTGAAGTTCCTGACTCAAGGGAAATGGAAATATAATATTGAAGTCTTGTTCATCCTCTTGCCCTGATGCCAGCAGATTTTATATATCCTCATGTTTTTCATAAATAACTCATAGCCGTTTGTATAAAGTTTCCACATAACACAAAGGTGATTGAAGCACCCTGGGGCAGGATAACATCATTGAAACAGAGTAGACAGAGTGAAATACTTCAACTATCAGGTCAATTTCCTGTACAGCATATCGTATATACTTGCATATAAGCTGAGGTACCCACTTTTCCCTCAGAAAGCAGGAAAAAGTGATTGACTCGCGTATAAGCCCCCTCCCCATTATAAACCCCTCCCCATTAGCCAGATGTGCCCCAGTACAAGTCAGTCCCCCTCCCCATAGCCAGATGTGCCCCAAGGATCATACAGCTGTGTCTCAAGAGGCCACTAGATGGCATCAGATATGACACAGCAATGGCCAAACAGGAAGAATCCCTGATCATTGACAACTGACACGTTGCTTGCACGCTCCGCTCCACAAGCCAGGGGACGAAGGTAGTCTACTCTTGAGCAGCACAACATGCTGCAGGGGATGAGGGGTGCAGGCAAAGCAGGGAACCAGCTGGCAAGAGCAGGATCACTAGTGTACGATCCTTATGCTCCTCTGCCAGTACCAAAACCTGCTCCACCATCCGTTCTGCTCCACTGACTCACCTATAAGCCGAGGGAATAACGTTTCAGCACATTTTTGTGCTGAAAAATTAGGCTTATACGCGAGTATATAAGTTAGTCGTTTTTGCAGGGAACATAAATGGACCAGAATGTGATACTAGATCTGTCTTTTTGGTTGAGAAAAGATAATGATGTTTGAAAATGGAGCTGCAAATTTATTTTATTTTAATTGATTTTAAAAGAGCTACAACTATAAAAAATATTTTAAATAACAACTGAAGTAATAATATTCCCATTCTGCTACTCCTGTGAATATTCATTTAAAGCAAGTCTGAAGGGGGGAAAAAAAACATACTCACCTGTGGAGAGGGGAGGCTCTGGGTCCTATAGAGCCTTGGGTTGAATCAGGGGCGTTGCTAGCCCAAAAGATCAGTGGCACGTGACCTGGATCTATTCTGGGGTGCCTCAGTGTCCCCCAAGCAGAGTCAGCTGTGTTGCCTAAATGGCAGGCATGCTGGGAGCTGTGGTGCATCAATCGGGGGATGCAGGGAGCTGTGGTTCTTCTATGGGGGCATGCTGGGAGTTGTGGTGCCTAAATGGGAGGCCCATGGGAGGGTATCCACTAGAAGGTCAGGGAATGCCATTGGGGAACTACCAGATAACCTGGTGGCAGGCCAGCCCGTCCAACAGAAAGCCAGTACTGCCTATTTATGTAATATGCTGCTTTTTTGTCCTAATGTAGAGGGGGCTTCATCCAACATTTTGCTGGGCAGGCCTACTTAGACTGCTGTAACGTAAATGTGGCTCCACCCATGACCACACCCACATGCTGGTGCATGGCCACACCCATTTCCTGGCTGGATTGTTCAAAAGTGCCCCAGATCTCTTCTGATCCTAGTGACGCCCCTGGGTTGAATACTGATCTGTGCCACCAAAGGAGGCTTCAGAAGCCCAAGTGCTCAAAAAGAGGGACTGCTCCGTACTGTGCATGCGTTTGCACGACTTGCGCCTGCACAGTGTGGAGCCGCCCATCTTTGTAAGCACTTGGGCTCCTGAAGCCTCCTATGATGGCAGATTGAAAGGGGGGTGACAGGGCTGGAACGAGGGGACCATGAGGTGAACGGTAAGGCTCTATAGGACCCAAAGCTTTCCCTCTCCACATGTGAGTAGCTGTTTTTGTTTTTTTACTTCAGACTTTTGCTTAAATAGCAGCATAATGCTTAATATGTTCTGTGCCATTGATGGTAGCAGCCAGAGAGGTCATGTGACCTCAATTTCTAAAGAGTGTTTAAGGTATTTGTAATGGAGAAGCTGCAGGGTGAAGCATAAAGTTACATTTCAGTAACTACTTTTAGTGACACAGAAGAACATTTGCAAGCAATCCCACACATTCTCTGTGTATAAAAACTTATAATTTCACTGCAAAGAGCAATTCATGGAATATGGCTGATTGAATATGTAATATTTGATGGCTAAAGCTCTCTCTCTGAAGCATGCATGTGTCTTTACTTTGACACCCCCCCCCCTCCTGTGTCCTTTTCTGATGAAGTGTCTCAGCTGTTGCCAGAGCATCTGTTCAGCAGAGGGATGGAAGAGGAGGAAGGAGCAGAATCAAGACAGTGACTTCTGCCTTTGCCGATGAGACAGAGATAAGCTATTTTGCACTGCTTTCTGTAGTGAAAATAAACGTTACGCAGATAAAGTGTGGGAATACTTTCAAATGTTCTTTTATGAACTAAGAGTATTTACTGAAATTTTAGTTTTGGGAGTAGAATCCCACTTTAACACTGGATATTTTTCATTCCTCTCGTAGTTGGGTTTTCATTTTTTTAATTACTGCATTTGTTTGTGTAATGTGCCTGTTTTATCTGCCTATTTTCTTTGCTTAGGTGCTGGGACACAATAGAATCCAGCTTGTGGTGGATCATCAAAACTCCAATATTGGTCTCCATTTTGGTAAAGTATTTTGTAATAATCCTCTGGACAGCCTGTCCGAAATGATAAAACGTTATTTGCGAAAAATGTCACTGTGCTTTCTCTTTTGTAGATTGTGTGTGACTAATGGTCTTATAAGGAATATATGGAGGCTGAAATATGTATTTCCTTTTAAACAATACCAGTTGCCTGGCTGTCCTGCTGATACTCTGCCTCTAATACTTTTAGCCATAGAACCCGAGCAAGCATGCAGATCAGGTGTTTCTGACAAAAATGTGATGAGATTAGCTGCATGCTTGTTGCTTGTTTCAGGTGTGTAATTCAGACACTTCTAAAGACCAAGAGATCAACAAGACAGCCAGGCAACTGGTATTTTTTAAAATGAAATAAATATGGCAGCTTCCATATGTCTTTGACCTTGGGTTCCTTTTAAATTTGGACTTCTGTCAGACTAACAAATACTTCACCTAGTATCTTAAATCATCTTGAATTTCCACTTCTCTTATCCAGTGGCGTAGCTAAAGAGTTGTGGGCCCCGGTGCAAGTTTTACATTGGGGCCCCCCAAGCACTCTATATATAACAATTGATACGTCACACCAAAACCTGCCAATGGCAACTACAGTGTCAGAGCTGCAAGTAGGGGATGGGGAGCAGCTTGTTAAGGATTACCACTATTCAAATCTATAGAAGTGATTATTATGAGCACAGGACCAATTGAGAGCTAATACTGTAGTTGAGGGAGGGCCCTTCGGGTCCCTCTGGCCCAAGGGCCCCGATGCGGTGGCTGCCTCTGCAACCCCTATTGCTACGCCCCTGCTCTTATAGCAGCAATGCTATTTAAGCAAACTTGAGGCAAAAATAAACTTATGACATAATAAATTGAATGTGTAGTTCAGCTAAGAAATAGAACATTAGTAGCAAAAAAAAAGTACAGGAAGTCTCATATTGTTTTCCAGTACAGGAAGAGTTAAAAGAACTTCAGTTGTTATCTATGCAAAATAGCTTCTCTGAGTTCTTTGACCCACTGGGTGGAATACAGTCCTGTGGCACTTAAAGAGACACTGAAGCCAGTTTAAAAATGTCTTTTTACCTTTTATTTATGTGAGGCATGTTTGCCTCTGTTAAAAGGCCACTATCTCGCAGCAGAACGAGGGGTCTTTACCCCCCCCCCCCCCCAAACTCCCCGGAGCACACTGCGGGAAGCACTTCTGTGAGAGGCAGAGCTTTCAGCTGTAGCTCTGCCTCTCCATGCGTCTATCAGCGCTGATCGCCGCCTCTCCCCGCCCCTATCAGTCTTCCTTCACTGAAAGGGGCGGGGAGAGGTGGAGATCCGCCGGCAGATTGACGCGCATGGAGGCAGAACTGCGGCTGAAAGCTCTGCCTCCCCCGGGCAGCAAAATCCACAACCACGAAAGTCGTGGATTTTGCAGGGGGGATTTGGGGGGTAAAGACCCCTCGTTCTGCCGCGGGGTAGCTGCGTTTTAACAGGGGCAAACATGCCTCACATAAATAAAAGGTAAAAAGCCATTTTTAAACTGGCTTCAGTGTTTCCTTAAACAGTCAATAAACAGTGAGAGACAGCTTGAGGTAAGGTTTTACTGCAGGAGAGTTCAAAGGGTCGTTATTTCTAGCTGGTGACCAGAAATAAACAAACTTCTCCTGCTCTCCGAAATAAAAATAAAGGATTTTACACACAGGGAATACTTGGGTATGCTTTCAAATGTTCTTCTTCATAACTAAAAGTAGTTACTGAAATTTTAGTTTTGGTGATATAAAGGAATAAGGAGGAAACAAGAGGTGGGGAAGCCCTGTATGCAAATGTAGACTCACCCTAACACAGAAAGCGAATCCATCGCGCATACAAGTGTGCAGAACCAGACTGCACTCCTCCGGCATATGGAAAATTAAAGGACCACTATCCCGAAAAATTGTAAAATTTAAAAATACATGTAAACACATATAAATAAGAAGTACGTTTCTTCCAAAGTACAATGAGCCATAAATGACTTTTCTCGTATGTTAATGTCCATTACAGCAAATAGTAGAAATCTGATAGAACTGACAGGTTTTGAGATAGTCCATCTCTACATGGGGAATTCTCAGCACGGTCTTTATTATTTATAAAGACACTATCTGAAAAGGATTTATATAAAGATGCTGGACAGCCTCCCTGCTCGCTGCACACTGTGTTGGCAGTTGGATGGAGCACCTGCCATTGATTTAGTGCTTTTCAAAATAAAGAAAACCCTGAGACACCCCCCCCCCCAAATGAGGAGATGGGCTAGTCCAACACCCTCCAGTTCTGTCACATTTCTACTACCTACTGTAAGTGGCAGCAAAATAGGAGAAAAGTGATGTGTGGCTTATTTTAGTCTGGAAGAAGCGCACTTCTTATTGGTATGCATTTACATGTATTTTAAATTGTACGGTTTTCAGGATAGCGTTCCTTTAAAGAGAACCAGAGATCCTGTAAACAAAAGAAGTTATACATACCTGGGGCTTCCTCCAGCCCCATACGGGCTAATCGATCCCACGCCGCCACCCTCCTCTGCCTGCAGCTACAAGAACCGGCTCCGCGCTCATCCGTCAGTCAGAGCCAGTCTAGCGTAGCAGAAGTGCGCTGTTTGCGTATCTCTGCAGCACTGTATGGAGAGATACGTAGAGTGCGCACTTCTCCTGCGCAGCCCGGCTCCAATGACGTCAGTGACGGGAGCCGGTTCTCATAGCTGCGGGCAGCGAAGGACGGCGGCGTGGGATCGATCAGCGCGTATGGGGCTGGAGGAAGCCCCAGGTATGTATAACTTCTTATCTTTACAGGATCTCTAGTTCCCTTTAAGGAAAACATGTTCTCGATTAGAGAAAGCCCTCATCTACATGTTAATTATGGAGAAATCTCATTATTACAAACACACTGGCGAAGTCAGATTAATTACTGTGGCAAGGGTGGAACACTTACATATTCATCTCGGAGTTCAGCTTTTACCATTGATGCCAATTCCTAAACAAATATGACTGCGCATGCATATCGCTCAAGGCCTTACGATGTAGCGAGCGGGGCTATAATCAGGGGAAGCGCTGGGGGGTTGATGTAAATTATCATTCTGTGGGTTGTTTTCCGAATGTCGGAGACTTGCTCTATCCGCATGATGCCGCCGTAATTACCAAGGCACGCAGCGCGCAGAGCTGAATGAGTCAGTGCGTGACGACTTCTCATTAATACATTTGGGGAGGGGGGAGCGAGGAGTCATGGGGGAAGAGTTCTACGGTGATACTGATGACCAGATAACAAGGCAGCCCCATCATTCTCGGCCCTATTTGATGAGAAAATTATGGAGCGGACTCTCAAAATAAAGTTCAGATCTTTATCAAGAAGACGTAGTATGTGGCAGGGCTGTGGAGTCGGTCCAAAAATCATCTGACTCAGAATCCTCAGTTTGTGAAACCACCAACTCCGACTCCAGGTACCCAACATTGCTACCACTCCTTGACATACAAAATACGTATTTACACAAATATATTCTCAAAATCAAAAATAGCATTTTCAATGCGAAAATGACTTTGGCGAAAGTTCGCAAGCAAGCAGGCCTTGAAAAAAAACCTTTCCTTAAAGGGAACCAGAGATGGAGCACCCTCGTGTATTTTACCATATATATCAGTGGGAACATTAGAGAAAACACCTACCCTGCTCTCTGTTTCATTCTTCACTGCTCAGCCTGCATGTTATCAGCCCTGGTAAAATGAGCATTCAGTCTGGCTTTGCTATAATGACTCAGCTATAATGATTCCTGAGCAGAGCTAGAAGGGGACAGGCTTGGGCTTGAAAAGACATTAGAGAAGGCAGTCTCAGCTATAATTATTCCTGAGCAAAGCCAGACTGAATGCTCAGTCGGATTCTTATCATGACTGATAAGTAGAAGGCTGAACAATTACGAATGAAACAGAGAGCAGGGTAGGTGTTTTCTCTAAAGGTGGCCATACACTGGTCGATTTGCCATCAGATTCGACCAACAGATAGATCCCTCTCTGATCTAATCTGATCAGAGAGGGATCGTATGGCTACCTTTACAGCAAACAGATTGTGAACCGATTTCAGCCTGAAACCGATCACAATCTGCTGTGGTGGTACTGCTGCTGCTGCCCCCGCCCGCCCGCATACATTACCTGCTCCACCGGCGCGACTCCAGTCTCCCGGTCACCGCTGCTCTGTCTGCGCTCTGGTCTCCAGGTCCGGCATGCCTCACTTCTTCTAGCCCGGCAGGAAGTTTAAACAGTAGAGCGCCCTCTACTGTTTAAACTTCCTGCCGGGCTAGAAGAAGTGAGGCATGCCGGACCTGGAGACCAGAGCGCAGACAGAGCAGCGGTGACCTGGGGACTGGAGTCGCGCCGGCGGAGCAGGTAATGTATGCGGGCTCTATTGCGTCGGTCGTCGGGCACTCGAACGCCGCTAGCGATGCGCTCTTTACCCGCGGGCGATCGACGGTTATTTTCCGCACGGCACGATCGACGGGATCGGACGAAATGGATCGAAATTCGGCGTGTAGCGTAAACGATTGGCAGCAGATTCGATCCCAGTGATCGAATCTGCTGTTGAAACGGGCGCAAATCGGGCCAGTGTATGGCCAGCTTAATGTTCCCACTGATCTATATGGTAAAATACATGAGGGTGCTTCGTCTCTGGTTCACTTTAAAGGCATCATATAGCCTTTTAGTATATTTATTTTTTTATATTTTGTAAAAAATAATAATAATATTCTTTTGAATATGAAAATATAAAATGTTGTATTTTTCCAGTTCACCATCTGCCAGCAGTTTTTATAAGTGAAAAGGCACCTTGTATTACTACTGTCAAGGCCGGTTGTAGACTTTATGCTGCCTGAGGCAAACTTGTGAGGATGACCCCCCCCCCCTCCCCCCCTTCTGATTTGGAATGGTCTCACAGCACCCGACAATTTACACTCTGCTTCATTTAATGTTCTCACGTGACATGCTGCAGCTTAACACAATAGCACCCTGGCTGGCTGTGAGTCTGTGACAAACAAACTGCTCACCCTCAGCCACTCCATTCCCCCTCAGTCAGGACAGCGCTGTCACCTCCTCCCTACTGCTGTGCAAGTCAAATAAAACACTGCTGCTCTCCTGCCTCCCCCCTCCTCACTCACTGTCAGACTCCTCACACAGCACAACAAGCTGCTTTTCCCCAATGCTGCTCTTCTGCCTCCCCCCTCCTCACTCACTGCCAGACTCCTCACACAGCACAACAAGCTGCTTTTCCCCAATCATGCTCTCCTGCCTCCCCCCTCCTCACTCACTGCCAGACTCCTCACACAGCACAACAAGCTGCTTTTCCCCAATGATGCTCTCCTGCCTCCCCCCTCCTCACTCACTGTCAGACTCCTCACACAGCACAACAAGCTGCTTTTCCCCAATGATGCTCTCCTGCCTCCCCCTCCTCACTCACTGCCATACTTCTCACACAGCACAACAAGCTGCTTTTCCCCAATGATGACCTCTTCACCTCACTCTCCTCTCGCTTCTCCTCCTACTCTGACTGCATGCTGTTAGTGTAAACACAGTACAAACATGCTGCCCCTGTAATCTCTGTACCTGATGCAGGTGTTTCACCTTGCTTCATAAGAGATCCGGCCCTGACTACTGTACTAGACAGCTCTCCATAGTTTCTCAGGAACCTGTATGGGGTGATTAAGTCATGTCTTTTCAAAAGTTTCTAATACAAATGCACATAAATTCACACTGTCCTAAAATATATACAGTGTGTATATATATATATATATATATATATATATATATATATATATATATATACTAGCCAACCCGCTTCGTAGCATACGCCGCATCTATCTATCTATCTAATAGAGTACGCGCCTCAACCTTGAAGCAAGAAGAAGTAGGCTTTCCATGAGAAAATGTATGCGTGCTCAAACACCAAGTACAACCCTAGCAAGTCTGGCTTTGCAAATCCGGCCTAATTGGCTATTCATGAGGCAATGCTCATGCAAATATGCATTTGCGTTCGCATGCCAAACTATGCAGGGTCAAAAAACCAATACTGCAAAGTGCTCTCTCGCTGCCTGGGAACCACAGCGGCACCCCGGAGTGGGAGGCTGGGTGGCGCAGCCGCCCCCCCCCCCCCCCCCCAAGCGTGGCCAGCGCTGGGGAGAGCCGTCCGCACCCACCTCCTAATATTAAAAACAGCCACTTACCTTAACGTCCATTGGGTTCTGCTACATGCGCATTAATTTTCTCATATGGAAAGCATTTTGTGCAGTTTGTATCCTTTGGAGGCAGGTGGTGGATGGCTTGCTCCGGTGGTGTGAACCCTGGAGTGAGTGCGCCTGTCCCCCCCCCCCCCCTCTGGAGTGCTGTATGTGAGCCAGCCCTGAGCTCTAAAGCTCGAGGTGACCCATGCTTCTCTCCTTTCTCATGTGGTGCCCCCAAATTAATGCGCATGTTGCAGAACGCAATGGACGTTAAGGTAAGTGCCTGTTTTTAATATTGGGAGGTGGGTGCAGACGGCTCTCCCCGGCGCTGGCCACACTTGGGGGGGGGGGGGGGGGTCGTCCACGCCACCCAGCCTCCCCCTCCGGGGTGCCGCTGTGGTTTCCAGGCAGTGAGAGAGCCTGGGACCCTGCGGTCGCCCCAGTTGTATAAAAAGGGGGCATTGGGAATCCTCCCCGTGGCGCTCCTGGAGGCCTGGAGCACACCAAAAACTGCTAGCAGATCCGCAAAATGCTAGCAGATTTTGAAACGCTTTTTCTTATTTTTCTGTAGCATTTCACCTAGCATTTTGCGGTTTTGTAAAGCGTTTTTGGTGTAGTAGATTTCATATATTGTTACAGTAAAGCTGTTACTGAACAGCTTCTGTAACAAAAACGCCTGCAAAACCGCTCTGAACTGCTGTTTTTCAGTGCGGTTTGCGTTTTTTCTATACTTTACATTGGAGGCAGAAACGCCTCCGCAATCCAAAAAATGCCTCACCTCGGGAGTATGCGTTTCAGCAAAACGCCTCCCGCTCTGGTGTGCACCAGCCCATTGAAATACATTACCCAAGCGTATCCGCAGCCGCAAGTGGATCGCAAAACGCTGCCGAACCGCTCTGGTGTGCACTAAGCCGGATAGTGCTAATGTAGCATGTAGCAGGGTGACTGCTTTGTGGTATTGGTTTGTGCATGCATTTGCATGAGCATTGCCTCATGAATAGCCAATTAGGCCAGATTTGCAATGTCAGACTTGCTAGGGTAAGGCCTCTTTTCCATGGACTGTGAATAGGCAGTGAAATGGCTCTCAAACTCTCACAACTGCTCACTGCTGCCTGGTAACTGCTTGCTGCTGCCTGGTAACTGCTTGCTGCTGCCTGGTAACTGCTTGCTGCTGCCTGGTAACTGCTTGCTGCTGCCTGGTAACTGCTTGCTGCTGCCTGGTAACTGCTTGCTGCTGCCTGGTAACTGCTTGCTGCTGCCTGGTAACTGCTCGCTGCTGCCTGGTAACTGCTCGCTGCTGCCTGGTAACTGCTTGTTGCTGCCTGGCTGGTAACTGCTTGCTGCTGCCTGGTAACTGCTTGCTGCTGCCTGGTAACTGCTTGCTGCTGCCTGGTAACTGCTTGCTGCTGCCTGGTAACTGCTTGTTGCTGCCTGGTATCTGCTCACTGCTGCCTGGTAACTGCTTGCTGAGCACACAGCTCAACAGTCCATGGAAAAGGGGCCTTAAACTTGGTGTTTGAGCACGCATAAATTTTCTCATGCAAAGTACTTCTTGTTTGAAGGTTGAGGCACTTAGTCTATTATATATATAGATATAGTATGTATTTAATATCTATTTTTAGATGAATAACTATACAAAAAAATAAAAGAAAATACAAAATCTTCTCTTACTTTGTTTAAATAAATAAAATTACACCTCACTTATACAGTAATCTCTTTTAAAAGATGATGTTAGGTACATGTGACCTGCAGACTGCGCTATTTCTGAACAGAATATCCTGTAACCAATGAATACTGGCATATTGGAAAAACCGAGTAATAAGAAAACATATATTGTAGGATCTGCTTACACCAGTGTATGTATACAACCACCATTTATTGATATATTGCACAAAAAAACTTATCCCATTTTTATGGAACAAATACTATGAAAAGTAATAAAATGCCATAAACCTCCCCAAATAAAATCACAAGGTGTATAGTGAGAACATTACTACCCCTGACCTACGAGAAGAGTTCTCTACAACTTCACCAGACTATTGTAGGGTGTATTTGCCCTATGAGAACATCAGTGGTTCTAAATCATGCTATATCTGTGACAGCGAGTGTTACTGCACTGTATAGAACAACAGATTGTAGGTAGTTGATTAACAGGTGCCTTATAGATATGGCAAACTGTCTTCCTCTTACTGAGGAATATATCTGCGGAATATAGTTCCCCATAGCTATTTGTGTCTGTTAATCTTAAAACTTTTCACAGTCTATGCGTAGTAAACGTGGGATTGGTTCCTGTGCAAATTATCAATAAGGCCTGGAACCCACTAGCAGTGATTTTCTAAGCCTTTTGTAAGCACTTGTGATTTGAAAAGCTCTTGCTAATGTAATGCTATGGGTGTGATCCCACTAGAGCAGGCATGGGCAAACTTGGCCCTCCAGCTGTTGAGGGACTACAAGTTCCACAATGCATTGCAGGAGTCTGACAGCCACAGTCATGACTTATAAAAGCAAATGCAGTGTGGGATTTGTAGTTCCTTAAAGGGACACTTAAGTCAAACAAAAAAAATGAGTTTTACTCACCTGGGGCTTCCAATAGCCCGCTGCAGCTGTCCGGTGCCCTCGCCATCTCCCTCCGATCCTCCTGGCCCCGCCGGCAGCCCCTTCCTGTTTCAGTGACAGGAGCTGACAGGCTGGGGACGCGAGTGATTCTTCGCGTTCCTGGCCACAATAGCGCCATCTATGCTGCTATAGCATATATCATCTATATATATAAAATCGGATGTATGTGTGTGTGTGTGTGTGTGTGTATGTGTGTGTGTGTGTGTGTATGTGCCGCGATCACTCGAAAACCCCTTGACCGATTTGAACGAAACTTGGTATACAGGTTCCTTACTACCTGGGATGATAGGTTCTGGGGGTCTCGCGGCCCCCCTGCCCACCTGGGCGGAGCTACAAACAGCAAATCAGATTCCACCCATTCAAGTCAATAGAAAAAAAGGAAAAGGCTGCCATTCTCACAGTAATCAAGCCAGAGTCCCCACACTTGGCACAGTTGGTCACTTGGTGACCGAGGTTACAAATCCAGGAAAAGCGGGTGGAGCATAAAACAGCCAATCAAAATTCAGCCATTCCTTTTAAATGGGAAAAAATGCAGCCATTCTTACACTGTTAATCGCAGGGTTCTCAAACTTGCCACACTTCGCCACTGGGCGAATAAGATTAAGATTTTGGAAAGTGGGTGGAGCCTACAACAGCCAATCAAAATTCACCTATTGCGTTTAAAGGGGAATATTTAAACTGCTGCCATTCTTACACTGTTTATGGCAGAGGCTTCAGACTTGCTGCAGTCAGTCATTAGGTGACTGGGGTCCAAATTCACTAAAGGGGCGGGGCCACAAACAGCCAATCAGATTTCTTTGCTGGATAAACTGCTTCCATTCACACAATTTTGATGCCAGGAACTTGAAAGCTCACAAAATTGGTCATTGAGTGACTGTGTGACAAGGTTACACAAAGTGGGTGGAGCCAAAAACACATTTTACTGGGAAAATATAAACTGCAGCCATTCTTACACTGTTAATGGCAGGGTTGTCAAACTTTGCACAGTTGGTCATTGAGTGAATGTGATTAAGATTTTGGGAAGTGGGTAGAGCCTACAACAGCCAATCAAAATTCAACTTTTGATTGTCAAAGGGAATATTTAAACTGCAACCATTCTTATACTGTTAATAGCAGATGCCTCAAACCTGGTACAGCTGGGCACTGGGTGACTGGGGTTCAAATTCAGAAAGGGGCGGAGCCACAAACAGCCAATCAGATATACAAAGTATTGATACCAAGGATCCCAAAGCTGATAAACTTGGTAATTGAGTGACTATATGTCAAGGTTACAAAAAGTGGGCGGTGCCAGAAACTTAATTTTTTACATGGCAGGGTTCCCAAACTTGATACAATTGGCCACTGGGTGCCTGGGATTATTATTCAGAAATGTGGGTGGAGCCTACAACAGCCAATCAAAATTCAGCTATTGATTTTCATGGGGAATATTTACATTGCTACCATTCTTACACTGTTAATGGCAGAGGCCTCAAACCTGATACAGTCAGTAATTGGGTGACTGGGGACCAAATTCACTAAAGGCGGTGGAGCCACAAACAGCCAATCAGATTTGTTAGATTGATTTCAGCCATTCTGTTATTGGCAGGGTTCTCAAACTTGACACAGTTGGCCACTGGGTGACTAGGATTAATATTTAGGAAAGTGGGTGGAGTGTACAGCAGCCAATCAAAATTCATCTTTTGATTTTCAAGGGGAATATTTACATTGCTGCCATTCTTGCACTGTTAATGGCACAGATTATTATACAGAAAAGTGGGTGGAGCCTAAAAAAAACAATCAAAATTCACCTGTTGATTTTCAAAGGGAATATTAAAATTGCTGCCATTCTTGCACTGTTAATGGCACAAGCCTCAAACCTGGTACAGTTGATCATTGGGTCACTGGGGTTCAAATTCAGAAAAGGGGATAGAGGAGGCATGGGCAAACTTGGCCCTCCAGCTGTTGAGGAACTACAAGTCTCACAATGCATTGCAGGAGTCTGACAGCCACAGTCATGACTCATAAAGGCAAATGCATTGTGGGATTTGTAGTTCCTTAACAGCTGGAGGGCCAAGTTTGCCCATGCCTGTGATAGAGCCACAAACAGCCAATCAGATGTTTCATTTCACTGGGAAAATACAAATTATTGATGCCAAGGACCCAAAGCTCACAAACATGGTCATTGAGTGACTGTGTGTCCAGTTTACAAAAAGTGGGCGGAGCCAAAAACAAATTTCAATGAGAAAATGTAAACTGCAGCCCTTCTTCACTGTTAATGGCAGGGATCTCAAACTTTGCCAAGATGGTCACTGGGTGACTGAGATTAATATTCAGGGAAGTGGGTGGAGCCTATAATAGCCAAAATAGCCAAAATAGTCAAAATTCACCTGTTGATTTTCAAAAGGAATATTTAAATTGCTGCCATTTTTACACTGGTATTAGCAGATCAGAGCAGTTTCTAGGCTAAATTTCACCCAGGGCGAGGGTGTAAAAATCGCCCCCCACCCCACCCCCATGGAGCCAGGCATAGGTGCCCGCAGTACAGGTTGAACAGGTTAGCTACGTAGGTGCCTCCAGTATAGGGTAGCCTGCATAGTTGCCCCCAGTGTAGGTTAGATAGGTAGGTGCCTGCTTTATAGGTTATCTACGTTGGTGCCTCCAGTATAGGGTAGCCCGTATAGTTGCCACCAGTGTGAGTTAGATAGGTAGGTGCCCCCAGTATAGTTTAGATAGGTAGGTGCCCGCTGTATAGGTTAGATAGGTAGGTTCCCGCAGTATAGGTTCGATAGGTAGGTTCCCCCAGTATGGGTTAGATCGGTAGGTTCCCCCAGTATAGGTTCAATAGGTAGGTTCCCCCAGTATAGGTTAGATAGGTAGGTCCCCCCAGTATGGGTTAGATAGGTAGGTTCCTGCAGTTTAGGATAGTTAGGTAGGTTCCCGCAGTATAGCTTGGCTAGGTAGGTTCCCGCAGTATAGGTTAGTTAGGTAGGTTCCCGCAGTATAGGTTAGTTAGGTAAGTTCCCGCAGTATAGGATAGTTAGGTAGGTTCCCACAGTATAGCTTGGCTAGGTAGGTTCTCGCAGTATAGGTTAGTTAGGTAGGTTCCCGCAGTATAGGTTAGTTAGGTAGGTTCCCGCAGTATAGGTTAGTTAGGTAGGTTCCCGCAGTATAGGATAGTTAGGTAGGTTCCTACAGTATAGCTTGGCTAGGTAGGTTCCCGCAGTATAGGTTAGTTAGGTAGGTTCCCGCAGTATAGGTTAGTTAGGTAGGTTCCCGCAGTATAGGTTAGTTAGGTAGGTTCCCGCAGTATAGGTTAGTTAGGTAGGTTCCCGCAGTATAGGTTAGTTAGGTAGGTAGGTTCCTGCAGTGTAGGATAAATAGGTAGGTTCCTGCAGTTTAGGTTAGTTAGGTAGGTTCCCACAGTTTAGGTTAGTTGGTATGGGCGGTATGAGTTGGGCGCAGGAGCGGGGGGAGCGAACATAATAGTAATAACTCACCTGCTTCCGCCGAACCCGCGCTGCTTCAATGTCCTTCCTTTCCCGGCATCTATCTCATTAGTCACAGTGCTTCCTGTGATGACATGCGGTATGTCATCACAGGGGGCGCTGTTACCAGGCGACGGACGCCGGGAGAGGAAAGATATTGAAACTGCGGGGAACGGATGAAGAAGGTGAGTTATAACTATTATGTCCGTTCTCCCGCTCCGGCGCCCCCCCTCCTGCCGCACAATAAAGCACCCCGGGCGATTGCACGTATCACACACCCATAGAAACGGGGCTGTAGCAGATGCCTCAAACCTGCTATAGTTGGTCATTGGGTGACTGGGGTTCAAATGTTGGAGAGGAGTGCAGCCACAGACAGCCAATCTGATTTGTTTAATTTCTATGGGAATATACAAATTATTGATGCCAAAGACCCCGAAGTTCACAAACTTGGTCATTGAGTGTTCGTGCATTAGGGTTAGAAAAAGTGGGCGGAGCCAAAACCGGTCAAATACATACACAGGCAGTTCCACGTCATTAGTGGGTGGAGACAAATGCAAATTTCACTGGGAAAATGTAAACTGCAGCCATACTTACACTGTTAATGGTAGGGTTCTCAAACTTTGCACAGTTGGTCACTGGGTGACTGGGTTAAATATTCAGAAAAGTGGGTGGAGCCTACAAAAGTGAATCAAACTTCACCTATTGCTTCTCAAGGGGAATATTTAATTGCTGCCATTCTTGCACTGTTAATGGCACAGGCCTCAAACCTGCTACAGTTGGTCATTGGGTGACTGGGGTTCAAATTCAGAAAAGGGGTGGAGCCACAAACAGCCAATCAGATTTTTTTCATTTCAATGCAAATTATTGTTTCCAAAGACCGCAAAGCTCACAAACTTGGTCATTGAGTAATTGTGTGTTAGGGTTAGAAAAAGTGGGCGGAGCCAACACTAGCCAAATACATACCCGGGCAACGCCGGGCAATCAGCTAGTATACCATATAGCAGCATAGAGGGTGCTAATGTGTCTGGGAACGCGAAGAATCACTCACGTCCCCAGCCTGTCAGCTCCTGTCACCGAAACAGGAAGTGGCTGCTGGCGGGGCCAGGAGGATCGGAGGGAGACGGCGACGGCACCGGAGAGCTGCAGGGGGCTATTGGAAGCCCCAGGTGAGTAAAACTCATTTTTTTTGTTTGACTTAAGTGTCCCTTTAACAGCTGGAGGGCCAAGTTTTCCCATGCCTTCACTAGAGTGATGTGATTTTATAAAACTCCACCATAGCATTGCATTAGCAAGAGCTTTTTCAAATTACTAGCGCTTAGAAAAGGCTGCTAGAGGGTTCCAGGCCTTACAGTTGTATGTAGTACCTGAAAAAAATAGACTTTTAAGAGAGTTTTCTCAGACCAAACCCAACCAATTTATCATTCCTAAAAGTAAACATATACTCTCTTTTTGGTCTATTAATCTAATCAAGCACTCATTGTTTCTCAAACTAATCGGGATGGTTTATGAGATGCAAATTATTCTGTATTGATGCAAATATGTGCATCTTTAAAATGGACCAATCGAAACCCTTCTGCAGTGAGAGTAGACTGGTCCAATCAGAGCCTCATTTCCAGTTATTATTAAATTGACTTGAACTCTAGCACAGCACACAACAAAAAGTCTTTATTCCAAATAGACAGTAGCTGCTAAAAATAATAATAATCACTTTTCTGTGTTCTGTGTTAGTTTAGTCATATCAATGTGTCTAGTTAGGTCTTATCAGCTGCTGTGAATAGACTGCAGGCTACGAAGCCAATTAAAACTTCATGTTTTTTAGGATGTCCATTAAATGTAATGAAGATTTTTTTTCCATAAATGTTATCATGCTGTGGCTTATCTTTCAGAGCAGAGAGGAAATTCATAATTTTGTTCCACTAAACGAAAAACAGAGCGGATATATATATATATATATATATACTAGCTGATTGCCCGGCGTTGCCCGGGTATGTATTTGGCTAGTGTTGGCTCCGCCCACTTTTTCTAACCCTAACACACAATTACTCAATGACCAAGTTTGTGAGCTTTGCGGTCTTTGGAAACAATAATTTGCATTGAAATGAAAAAAATCTGATTGGCTGTTTGTGGCTCCACCCCTTTTCTGAATTTGAACCCCAGTCACCCAATGACCAACTGTAGCAGGTTTGAGGCCTGTGCCATTAACAGTGCAAGAATGGCAGCAATTAAATATTCCCCTTGAGAAGCAATAGGTGAAGTTTGATTCACTTTTGTAGGCTCCACCCACTTTTCTGAATATTTAACCCAGTCACCCAGTGACCAACTGTGCAAAGTTTGAGAACCCTACCATTAACAGTGTAAGTATGGCTGCAGTTTACATTTTCCCAGTGAAATTTGCATTTGTCTCCACCCACTAATGACGTGGAACTGCCTGTGTATGTATTTGACCGGTTTTGGCTCCGCCCACTTTTTCTAACCCTAATGCACGAACACTCAATGACCAAGTTTGTGAACTTCGGGGTCTTTGGCATCAATAATTTGTATATTCCCATAGAAATTAAACAAATCAGATTGGCTGTCTGTGGCTGCACTCCTCTCCAACATTTGAACCCCAGTCACCCAATGACCAACTATAGCAGGTTTGAGGCATCTGCTACAGCCCCGTTTCTATGGGTGTGTGATACGTGCAATCGCCCGGGGTGCTTTATTGTGCGGCAGGAGGGGGGGCGCCGGAGCGGGAGAACGGACATAATAGTTATAACTCACCTTCTTCATCCGTTCCCCGCAGTTTCAATATCTTTCCTCTCCCGGCGTCCGTCGCCTGGTAACAGCGCCCCCTGTGATGACATACCGCATGTCATCACAGGAAGCACTGTGACTAATGAGATAGATGCCGGGAAAGGAAGGACATTGAAGCAGCGCGGGTTCGGCGGAAGCAGGTGAGTTATTACTATTATGTTCGCTCCCCCCGCTCCTGCGCCCAACTCATACCGCCCATACCAACTAACCTAAACTGTGGGAACCTACCTAACTAACCTAAACTGCAGGAACCTACCTATTTATCCTACACTGCAGGAACCTACCTACCTAACTAACCTATACTGCGGGAACCTACCTAACTAACCTATACTGCGGGAACCTACCTAACTAACCTATACTGCGGGAACCTACCTAACTAACCTATACTGCGGGAACCTACCTAACTAACCTATACTGCGGGAACCTACCTAGCCAAGCTATACTGTAGGAACCTACCTAACTATCCTATACTGCGGGAACCTACCTAACTAACCTATACTGCGGGAACCTACCTAACTAACCTATACTGCGGGAACCTACCTAACTAACCTATACTGCGAGAACCTACCTAGCCAAGCTATACTGTGGGAACCTACCTAACTATCCTATACTGCGGGAACTTACCTAACTAACCTATACTGCGGGAACCTACCTAACTAACCTATACTGCGGGAACCTACCTAGCCAAGCTATACTGCGGGAACCTACCTAACTATCCTAAACTGCAGGAACCTACCTATCTAACCCATACTGGGGGGACCTACCTATCTAACCTATACTGGGGGAACCTACCTATTGAACCTATACTGGGGGAACCTACCGATCTAACCCATACTGGGGGAACCTACCTATCGAACCTATACTGCGGGAACCTACCTATCTAACCTATACAGCGGGCACCTACCTATCTAAACTATACTGGGGGCACCTACCTATCTAACTCACACTGGTGGCAACTATACGGGCTACCCTATACTGGAGGCACCAACGTAGATAACCTATAAAGCAGGCACCTACCTATCTAACCTACACTGGGGGCAACTATGCAGGCTACCCTATACTGGAGGCACCTACGTAGCTAACCTGTTCAACCTGTACTGCGGGCACCTATGCCTGGCTCCATGGGGGTGGGGTGGGGGGCGATTTTTACACCCTCGCCCTGGGTGAAATTTAGCCTAGAAACTGCTCTGATCTGCTAATACCAGTGTAAAAATGGCAGCAATTTAAATATTCCTTTTGAAAATCAACAGGTGAATTTTGACTATTTTGGCTATTTTGGCTATTATAGGCTCCACCCACTTCCCTGAATATTAATCTCAGTCACCCAGTGACCATCTTGGCAAAGTTTGAGATCCCTGCCATTAACAGTGAAGAAGGGCTGCAGTTTACATTTTCTCATTGAAATTTGTTTTTGGCTCCGCCCACTTTTTGTAAACTGGACACACAGTCACTCAATGACCATGTTTGTGAGCTTTGGGTCCTTGGCATCAATAATTTGTATTTTCCCAGTGAAATGAAACATCTGATTGGCTGTTTGTGGCTCTATCACAGGCATGGGCAAACTTGGCCCTCCAGCTGTTAAGGAACTACAAATCCCACAATGCATTTGCCTTTATGAGTCATGACTGTGGCTGTCAGACTCCTGCAATGCATTGTGAGACTTGTAGTTCCTCAACAGCTGGAGGGCCAAGTTTGCCCATGCCTCCTCTATCCCCTTTTCTGAATTTGAACCCCAGTGACCCAATGATCAACTGTACCAGGTTTGAGGCTTGTGCCATTAACAGTGCAAGAATGGCAGCAATTTTAATATTCCCTTTGAAAATCAACAGGTGAATTTTGATTGTTTTTTTTAGGCTCCACCCACTTTTCTGTATAATAATCTGTGCCATTAACAGTGCAAGAATGGCAGCAATGTAAATATTCCCCTTGAAAATCAAAAGATGAATTTTGATTGGCTGCTGTACACTCCACCCACTTTCCTAAATATTAATCCTAGTCACCCAGTGGCCAACTGTGTCAAGTTTGAGAACCCTGCCAATAACAGAATGGCTGAAATCAATCTAACAAATCTGATTGGCTGTTTGTGGCTCCACCGCCTTTAGTGAATTTGGTCCCCAGTCACCCAATTACTGACTGTATCAGGTTTGAGGCCTCTGCCATTAACAGTGTAAGAATGGTAGCAATGTAAATATTCCCCATGAAAATCAATAGCTGAATTTTGATTGGCTGTTGTAGGCTCCACCCACATTTCTGAATAATAATCCCAGGCACCCAGTGGCCAATTGTATCAAGTTTGGGAACCCTGCCATGTAAAAAATTAAGTTTCTGGCACCGCCCACTTTTTGTAACCTTGACATATAGTCACTCAATTACCAAGTTTATCAGCTTTGGGATCCTTGGTATCAATACTTTGTATATCTGATTGGCTGTTTGTGGCTCCGCCCCTTTCTGAATTTGAACCCCAGTCACCCAGTGCCCAGCTGTACCAGGTTTGAGGCATCTGCTATTAACAGTATAAGAATGGTTGCAGTTTAAATATTCCCTTTGACAATCAAAAGTTGAATTTTGATTGGCTGTTGTAGGCTCTACCCACTTCCCAAAATCTTAATCACATTCACTCAATGACCAACTGTGCAAAGTTTGACAACCCTGCCATTAACAGTGTAAGAATGGCTGCAGTTTATATTTTCCCAGTAAAATGTGTTTTTGGCTCCACCCACTTTGTGTAACCTTGTCACACAGTCACTCAATGACCAATTTTGTGAGCTTTCAAGTTCCTGGCATCAAAATTGTGTGAATGGAAGCAGTTTATCCAGCAAAGAAATCTGATTGGCTGTTTGTGGCCCCGCCCCTTTAGTGAATTTGGACCCCAGTCACCTAATGACTGACTGCAGCAAGTCTGAAGCCTCTGCCATAAACAGTGTAAGAATGGCAGCAGTTTAAATATTCCCCTTTAAACGCAATAGGTGAATTTTGATTGGCTGTTGTAGGCTCCACCCACTTTCCAAAATCTTAATCTTATTCGCCCAGTGGCGAAGTGTGGCAAGTTTGAGAACCCTGCGATTAACAGTGTAAGAATGGCTGCATTTTTTCCCATTTAAAAGGAATGGCTGAATTTTGATTGGCTGTTTTATGCTCCACCCGCTTTTCCTGGATTTGTAACCTCGGTCACCAAGTGACCAACTGTGCCAAGTGTGGGGACTCTGGCTTGATTACTGTGAGAATGGCAGCCTTTTCCTTTTTTTCTATTGACTTGAATGGGTGGAATCTGATTTGCTGTTTGTAGCTCCGCCCAGGTGGGCAGGGGGGCCGCGAGACCCCCAGAACCTATCATCCCAGGTAGTAAGGAACCTGTATACCAAGTTTCGTTCAAATCGGTCAAGGGGTTTTCGAGTGATCGCGGCACATACACACACACACACACACATACACACACACACACACACACACATACATCCGATTTTATATATATAGATTCTTTAAAATGTAACACAGAAATAGCTATAGTAAATGGTGTCATACCACTGAGAGTGTGCAGGATTCTGGAAGATCTAGTGAGCCATTTACAAGAGCAGGGATTGAGCCAGGGGTGGGCTGCCATGAGTGGAATCCAACCTTTGAATTTCTTCAAAAATTATAATTTGAAATATACTATGCAATTGTGTTTTGATATATTATGTATACATTTTCCTTTAAAGTGAACTCGAGGTGGAAATAAACTGATCAGATAAACAATTATATTTATCCTCCTACTCCTAAAATGACTTTTTTAAGTCTCCCATGGCTTTCTTTTATATTTAAACATTTACAAAGTAGGTTGAATGTTTTACTGTCTCTAATCAGTGGCAGCCTATTAAGTGTCCCAGAGTTAGAAAAAGGTCAATAGTTCATGTATTTTATCTCTCCCTGCCCTCAGAAGTGGCATTTTGCCAGGAAAACTTGTATGGCTGTAATTTGCTTATCAGTGATGGTTACTATATTCCCAACAAGCTACTGACAAGACAGAAGCTGTCACTGTCATGCCTAGAAATTAACGCTTTCAGGCAGCAAAATAAAACAAGTAAAACAGCCTGGTTATTGATATGATTTGTACTGTACATACACATGTTTATCTCAGCATGTCACATGTCGCCTCGGGTACACTTTAAGCACATGACGTATTGGATTGTTGTTGCACCTATGATGTACTGTATATGTGTGTGTTTGTGTGATTGGTGGCATGACTGTACAGAATCGTGGTAACTGCTAATTAACCGTTTTTGGTAGAACTGCTGTCTAGCCGCCATGTCATCTGTTCCCGGTTCCGGCTGCGCCTCGTCTCGCATAGCTGTATTCTATGGGCTTGACATCATCATACTTGCGATCTATGACACAAAGTCCCAAGCAGGCTGATGTCAGGCCCAAGATGGCTGCTATCCTGTCTCGCTATACCAATGACTTCATCCACAAGACAGGCTGTAATGGAGTTGGTTCGATATTTCTTATATTTTCCATTTATGCTGCTTCAGTTTTCCATCTGTCCTGTTGGCCTCACTTGTCTCTTCTTTTTCTGTTTCAGAGTAACCTCATCCTGTTTTGTTTTATTTTAGGTCAACTTTATCCTTTTCATCTGCATCATCAGGATCCTGGTTCAGAAGTTACATTCTCCGGACGTCGGGAGGAATGAGAACAGCCAGTATACGTAGGTGTCTGTTACGTAGTCTTTACATATGTTTGCTTCCTTTATATACCATATATATAGCATATAAGCCTAATAAGCGTCCTAAAGGTGCGTGGGGAGGGGGTCGGCTTATATGCGAGTCATGTGTGGGCATGTGTGGGGAAAGTTTCCTCTTCTCGTTCCTGGCAGCGATTTTCACGTCTTCTGCGCAGCTCTCCTTGCCAGATGTCCAGGTTTCACCTTCTTCTCCTCCCAGGGAGCCACTTCCTGTTTCCCTTGCAGTTCGGTACTTTGCCACTAGAGGTCAGCGGCGAGTACAAAGCTGCAAGAGAGACAGGAAGGTGACTTGTAATTGTTGATTTTCCTGGCGACTTGTGATTGGTGATTTTCCAAGTGACTTGTGACTTGTGGTCTTCCAGGCGACTTGTAATTGGTGATTTTCCAGGTAACTTGTGAACTTTCTGCTTTTGAATATAGATTGGGGTGGTGACTTGCAAAGTGTTTATATACAGTAGCTACCTGGGGCATGTTTAATGTTAGTGTATATGCAGACAGAGGCACCAAAATAATAACATTTACTAAAAATGTTAAAATGAGAGGAGGCAGAGGTGGACTTACCTCCTCCAAGCAGACACACAAAGAGACTGTTGTATATATTCAAATCAACAAGGATTTATATGTATTGTATACTCCAAAAAGTGCAAGTGCAACGCATTCCACAGGCATGTCCTGCTTCATCAGGCAATAAAAAATGAAGCAGGTACTCATACAGGTCTGGCGCAAAGCTCAGCACCGTGTCTGAGCTTTGCACCAGAGGCGCTGAGCTTTGCACCAGACCAGCATCAGCTTTGCATCATTTTGGGATGTTTTATTGCATATTAATAAAATTAGTCTGCATCAGATTAAGAATGATCCTTTAGAGGTGCTATTGCATTGATCTACTACCATGTGTCCCCTATTATAAGACTTACCCTGAAAATAAGGCCTAGGTTATATTTCAAGCATGCTTGAAATATAAGACCTACCCCGAAAATAAGACCTAGCTTGGACGCTTTGTGTATGGGGAGGTGTGTGGTCTCTTACCGCACCTCCTTTTGGCTGCGTCTCCCTCCGTTCTAAGTAACTTCTCCCGTGTCAGCGGCGGCATATTATTCAAGCTGTGAGGTCGCCCTTTGACCCTCACGCTGACACTACGCAGTACGCGTTGCCGGCTCTGCGCTGTCGCTCTCCTTATGTCATCATGGGCACCGGGCTGATGCGTTCCAGGCGCACATGTTTATGACATAAAGAGATCGCCAGCGCAGAGCCGGCAATGCATAGTGTCAGCGTGAGGGTCAAAGGGCAACCTCACAACTTGAACAATATATTTCACCGCTGACACCGTAGAAGTTACTTAGAACGGAGGCGGACGCAGCCACAAGGGAGGTGCAGCAAGAGAACACACACCTCTCCATACACAAAGCGTCTACCCCTCTCCAGAGAGTATGCCCCACCCCGAAAATAAGACCTAGCACATATTTCTCCTCACAAAAGAATACAGTGGGATGCGAAAGTTTGGGCAACCTTGTTAATTGTCATGATTTTCCTGTATAAATCATTGGTTGTTACAATAAAAAAGTCAGTTAAATATATCATATAGGAGACACACACAGTGACATTTGAGAAGTGAAATGAAGTTTATTGGATTTGCAGAAAGTGCACAATAATTGTTTAAATAAAATTAGGCAGGTGCATAAACTTGGGCACGGTTGTCATTTGATTCATACCAAAACCTTTAGAGCTAATTATTGGAACTCAAATTGGCTTGGTAAGCTCAGTGACCCCCGACCTACATACACGGGTGAATCCAATTATGGGAAAGAGTATTTAAGGCAGTCAATTGTAATGTTTCCCTCCTCTTTTAATTTTCTCTGAAGAGTAGCAACATGGGGGTCTCAAAACAACTTTCAAATGACCTGAAGACAAAGATTGTTCACCATCATGGTTTAGGGGAAGGATACAGAAAGGTGTCTTAGATTTCAGCTGTCTGTTTCCACAGTTAGGAACATATTGAGGAAATGGAAGACCACAGGCTCAGTTCAAGTTAAGGCTCGAAGTGGCAGACCAAGAAAAATCTTTAATAGACAGAAGCGACAAATGGTGAGAACAGTCAGTCAACCCACAGACCAGCACCAAAGACCTACAACATCATCTTGCTGCAGATGGAGTCACTGTGCATCGTTTAACCATTTGACACACTTTACACAAAAAGATGCTGTATGCGAGAGTGATGCAGAGGAAGCCTTTTCTCCACCCACAGCACAAACAGAGCCACTTGAGGTATGCTACAGCACATTTGGACAAGCCAGCTTCATTTTGGAATAAGGTGCTGTTGACTGATGAAACTAAAATTGAGTTATTTGGGGATAACAGTGCATGGAGGAAAAACACAGCATTCCAAGAAAAACACCTTCCTGCTACCTACATAAAATATGGTGGTGGTTCCATCATGTTGTGGGGCTGTGTGGCCAGTGCAGGGACTGGGAATCTTGTCAAAGTTGAGAGACGCATGGATTGCACTCAGTATCAGCAGATTCTGGAGACCAATGTCCAGGAATCAGTGACAAAGCTGAAGCTGTACCGGGGCTGGATCTTTCAACAAGACAATGACCCTAAACACTGCTCAAAATCCACTAAGGCATTCATGGAGAGGAACAAGTACAACGTTCTGGAATGGCCATCTCAGTCCCCAGACCTGAATATAATTAAAAGTCTGTGGTGTGAGTTAAAGAGAGCTGTCCATGCCCGGAAGCCATCAAACCTGAATGAACTAGAGATGTTTTTTTATAAAGAGGAATGGTCCAAAATACCTTCAGCCAGAATCCAGGCTCTCGTTGCAACCTACAGGAAGCGTTTAGACTGAGGCTGTCATTTCTGCAAAAGGAGGATCTACTAAATCTTGATTTAATTTCTGTTTTGTGGTGCCCAAATTTATGCACCTGCTAAATTTGTATAAGCAATTGTTGCACACTTTCTATAAATCCAATATACTTTATTTCACTTCTCAAATATACACTGCGAGTGTCTCCTATATGATATATTTAACTGACATTTTTTATTGTAACAACCAACGATTTATACAGGAAAATCATGACGATTAACAAGGTTGCCCAAACTTTCGCATCCCACTGTATAAGACAGTGTCTTATATTCGGGGAAAGACGAGTATGTCTATTTCTAGATGTAAAAAGTCAGTTTTGCCTCAGTTGCTTATTTCTACTTAAAGTATAATATCGTTGTTGGAAGTGCCCGGATCCTCCACCGCTCTCTGATTGGATTAAGAGGGTAAATACTGTATGATTAAAGATGTGGAAGAGCAGGTTGCTTTGCGGTTAGATAGGTGGGAGAATTTTGCGCAAAAAGTTTGAGATGAATGGTTTGAATTTTTGAATTCAGATGAATATAAGGAGTTAATGCTCTCTGATGAAGGTACCATAGTTCTTGATTATTTTGTTTTTTGTTTTGTTTTTGATTTTTTTTTTTTTTTGGTTTTGGATATTTTTGATGTATGTTATTCTCGATTTATTTATTTTTAGAATCAATAAAAATTCAATTATATTAAGAAAAAAAGAATCATACTGTCCCATTCCCAGTTTGTGCAGACATGATTTTTGTATTGTCCTGATGCTTTTGAACACTACAGTCTATATATGTCTGTCTCCCGAAGCCTTGCGAGTTCCATTGCTGACCATTGGCGCTGGCTTAGGGAATCTGCTCGTTAATTAAGAGAAGCTATTTCTGGGTCATGTGTCTTCCTGTGTCTGCTGTGAAAAGGCCTCGGAAAGGAGTTTAGATTACTGGAGCATGAGTTTCCCCATCGGGCGCACTTCCAGTAGCCTCTCGTGCTGGGAGATTGGAACCAAACCAGGCGAAGGCTCCCTGGTGCCTCCTTCATGGTTCCTTGTACCAGCAAAGTGCTTATCAGCTGGGCTCTCAATGACTCTGGCTACAGCTGATGAGATGAGCAGAGTGTATTTATCAGTACAGAAGTATATCTCCTCTCCGACAGAGACTTTGCCGAGGATTGTGTTGGCCCAGGGGCAGAACTTCAAATCATGGGGCCCCCAGCAAAACTCTGATGGGGCCCCATCAATGGTCACACCCCTTCCCTTGCCTCCCCTTGTGACCCTCACAGCCTGGGGGCCCATCTCACAAGGGTAATAAAACAAGTGGGGCCATCATGGTATTCCCACCCATAACAAGTGTAGCCACAAAAACACCTGATCTGAAGCATGGACCCTTTTATCAGAGAGAATGAAATAGTTGGGGGCCCCTTACAACTAAGGGCCCCCCTGCAGTAAGGTGGGGCCAGAATGAAAGCTTCTCCTCCTTATTTGTTCTCAGGATCTTTTACGGTAAGCAGGAAATGTGTGCGTCTGCGCCCTAAAAACGCTTTGGGCGCACCAAAGGCACTAATGCATATATCGGGTATTGGGCAACAAATAGCAGGTGCCAGGCCCATCCAACCGACATTTTTAGTTTTTGAAAATTAGAACGTTATTTTTTTTTATTTTTATTTTTTTGTCTTTTATATTTACGAATTTTTAGTTTTTTTTTTTTTTTTAAATGTTCATTTTCAAATGTATCTTTTTTAAAATTATAAGGTTAGGAAGGGTGGTTTTAGGGTTAGGTGTCAGTAAAGGGAGGTTTTAGGGTTAGGTGTCAGGAAAGGGGGGTTTTAGGGTTAGGCATCAGTAAGGGGGGGAGTTAGGGTTAGGTGTCAGGAAGGGCGGGTTTAGGGTTAGGCATCAGTAAGGGGGGATTTAGGGTTAGGCATCAGGAAGGGGGGGTTTAGGGTTAGGCATCAGGAAGGGGGTTTTAGGGTTAGGCGTCAGGAAGGGGGATTTAGGGTTAGGCATCATGAAGGGGGGTTTTAGGGTTAGGCATCAGGAAGGGGGTTTTTGGGGTAGGTGTCAGGAAGGGGGATTTAGGGGTAGGTGTCAGGAAGGGGGTTTTAGGGTTAGGTGTCAGGAAGGGGGGGGGCTTTAGGGTTAGGCATCATGAAGGCAGGTTTTAGGGTTAGGCGTCAGTAAGGGGGGTTACGGTTAGGCATCAGGAAGGGGGTTTTGGAGTTAGGCCTCAGGATTCGGAGGGCTCTGTGTGAGAGAATGGTTTGGTTTAGTTGCAGTAAAATATTTACCCTTGTTTTACTATCATCATTACTATTATCATTACCACTATAAATATTTTTTCGTTTTCATCTGGTGCCCAATTTACAACGGTATTTATCTTTTAGTTTTATATCGGCTTCCCCTGCACCTATTTTCCTTGCGCCTCTATTTCATGCACACCTTTTTGTTGTGAGTTCAAAAGCTAGGCGGGGCATTATATGCATTCTGGCTTCTTGCTGCCGGTGCGTGTCCATAACCTTGACGAGCATTACTAACTCCTGTGCATGCTTATTATTGCCAGGCTCAGGGCGACACCCAGGTCAGGGTAATCCCAGAAACACAGAGAGGCTCCAGGTCACACCCAGCTGGCTGCAAGCAACCCTGCCCGCCATAAAGCTAGAGAGTTCCTGGCTGGCACGACCAATCGGGGCTGTCTCTGCCAAGAATCTAGCATGTGTATGGCAGCCCCAATGCATTATTTGGCCAGATCATTTCAGCAGAGTGCAGGCTGAGCCCATTGTTCCCCTCTCACACCACCCACTCAAAGTCTCTACATCCTGTGCTGCACTGTCATCCCTAGCGGGGTGGCCCCAAAGCCCTTGGTCCCAAATTGATTGCGCTCTGAACTTTCAGGTGATGTTCTTCTCACGCTTCCTCACTCCTGTATTAGGAGAATTTCGGAGGCACCCAGGGTACAATTGTGTTTAGGTCATTGTATCCTACCTTAAAGGGCCACTGTGTCGAAAGATTTTAAAATTTAGAATGTGTGCAAACATAGGCAAATAAGAAGTACAATTTTTCCAGAGTAAAATGAGCCATAATTTACTTTTCTCCTATGTTGCTGTCACTCACAGTAGGTAGTAGAAATCAGACAGAAGTGACAGGTTTTGGACTAGTCCATGTCTTCATAGGGGATTCTCATGGATTTATTTATTTTCCAAAGCACATAGTGAATGGCATTTGCTGCAGGTGCGTGTCCATAACAAATTTACTTTGATGAGCATTACTAACTCCTGTGCATGCTTATTATTACCACGCTCAGGGCGACACCCAGGTCAGGGTAATCCCAGAAACACAGAGACGCTCCAGGTCACTCCCAGCTGGCTGGTTCGAGTCCCAGCCAGGGCACTATCTGCAAAGAGTTTGTATGTTCTCTCCGTGTCTGCGTGGGTTTCCTCCGGGCACTCCGGTTTCCTCCCACATTCCAAAAACATACAGATACGCTAATTGGCTCCCCCTAAAAAATTGGCCCTAGACTACAGTACTTACACTACATAATATAGACATATGGCAATGGTAGGGATTAGATTGTGAGCTCCTTTGAGGGACAGTTAGTGACAAGATATATATATATACATTGTACAGCGCTACGTAATATGTCGGCGCTATAGAAATACTAAATAATAATAATTTGCTCTGTCCAACTGCCAAAAAACTGTGTAGCGAGCAGGGAAGCTGGCCAGCATCATTGTTCAAATCCTTTTTAGGGAATATCTTTATAAAGAATAAAGGCCTTGCTGAGAATCCCCTATGAAGAGATGGACTAGTCCAAAACCTGTCACTTCTGTCAGATTTCTACTACCTACTGTAAGTGACAGCAACATAGGAGAAAAGTAATTTATGGCTCATTTTACTCTGGACAAAACTTACTTCTTATTTGTCTAGGTTTGCACAAATTTAAAATTTTACAATTTTTCGCCATAGTGCCCCTTTAAAGTAGTCACATTCAAGGATGATATTTCTCGATAAAGGTATAACGTTTTTATTGTGCACATCAGACTAAAAACCTTATACCTTTATTGAGAAATTGCATCCTTGAATGTGACTACTTTATGGTAGGATACTATTACCTCCTCCATTCTCCTGTTGTATAGAAGTAATCCTCTGAGGAAAAGTAGACTTAGTCCTTGACCCCTTTTTCTGAGAGACAAAAACACCACTTTTCTGGAGCAGCGACCATCATAGCTTCTCACAAAGGCCGAGTGGGGACGCTACCTCTCCACATGCGTGTACAAGTGGTTGCATTCCCTGCAACCCAACTTTGTGAGTAGTTTTGACCTTATATACAAATTCCTCTTCATACCTACGGTATTATACGATATCAGGCTCCCGGTATCTCTGTGTCTTTTTGTCGCTCCTGCATTGGTGTCCACTCCTGTCCATGCAGGCACTGTTGGCTACAGTATAATGACTGTGGCTTGGGGTGTGTGCACATCTGTTTGGCACAGGGTTTTGGTTTTTGTACACATGCATGCGTGAAGTTCGACATTTGCGCAGGTGCAGCATACAGCGTTTCACAAGGAATATGCCAAAGCATTCCTCCAACAGTATAAAAGGCCAGCTCTGCCCTGTTACAACTACTCTTAGTCCTCATCCTCCGGTTTGACCTCAGCTTTTGACCTTGACTGCGTTGTTTCCCGCCCACCCTTACACTTGGCTTGTATACCACGTGTTTTTTTGCTGCCTACCTGACTTTGCCTGGATATTGACTACACCTCTTGCCTTCTGTTCTGTTCATCCACCTGGACTATTCTGCTGCCCGCTGTTATCGCAACAATCCTCACTGGAGTGTTACCATTCTCTCAACCACTAGCTGGAGTTATCCTAGGTGTCACCTCCCTACTACAACATTTAATGTTCCTCCCTCAGCTAAAATCACCTAGACAACAGGCCTACGATACTGTGTAAACTCTTCAAAAGGGAGGGCGGGGGATTCAATTACTTTCTGCTGATATTGTCCTTATCTTATCCAAAATAAGAAGCTTTCTGTAATTTGCATGCTGAGATAAGCTTGTTACTGTAGTTAAAAAAAACAAAAAAAACTCCCCATAATCCCACTGGCACTGGACAGGTACAGCAGTTAGGCAAAGGCACCCAGACCAGGTATAAAGACATGGAATTGTGGCACTTATAGAAAACTATTTTAGAAAAAAAAAGAGGTTTACATATATTTTTGGCAATTTTGTTTTTATTTTTGGAATGTTTTTACAACCCCAAAAGCAATCAACATGATATACTCATAATGTGTGTGTGTGTTATGCGTAGTATGTCCTAGATACTGTGATAGTTTTGTATATGTTGTGCGCAACATTTCTAAACAAAACAAGCTGCCATTTTTGGCCATTTCGTTTGACTCCGGTTTGTACAGATGTCCCCGGAAGGACTGTCATTAACCCATTCGCGTTCCGTCGTTTTCACTTGAGAAATGTTCACCTCCCATTCATTAGCCTATAACTTTATCATTACTTATCACAATGAACTGATCTATATCTTGTTTTTTCCGCCACCAATTTGGCTTTCTTTGGGGGGTACATTTTGCTAAGAGCCACTTTACTGTAAATGCATTTTAACAGGAAGAATAAGAAAAAAACGGAAAAAATCATTATTTCTCAGTTTTCAGCCATTATAGTTTTAAAATAATACATGCCTGGAGGTGCTTTCCACGGGCACCCGCCCTCACCAGGTGGATCACGGGAGAGGCGGGTTTCCGCCCGATAGTGCCGCTGCAGTGAACGTCCACCAATCAGGGGTATTAATCAGGATCCATAGGAGGATCAAGTATACCTGCATGCAGGTATTATCACATGCATATATACATAACTGCCAGTGTGGAATATTTGGGGTGTTATGTACTATAATGGTGGTAAATGAGCAATACAGGCTTTGTTTATATATGTAAATGTGAACAGTTTGAATCCCTGTGGGGTGTGGTTTGTATTTATGCAACTGCTTATAAGGCGAATGGTTTATTTGTTCACTGTCACCATTCTGTTCGTGTTGCCTTGACAAAGGGGACCCCACGGGGCCCCGAAACGAATCGTTGGTCGTTTGAATGGAATATTGTCACATTGTCTAAATAAAAAACTTGGAAGTTTATCCTGTGAGTGTGCGGACCCTTTGGATTTGATGCTTTGATGACTTTTATGGGTCCTTGCACCTCGACCGAGTGGTGTGCAATCTTCTACTGATTTATTAAAATAATACATGCCTCCATAATTAAAACTCACATATTGTATTTGCCCATATGTCCCGGTTATTACACCATTAAAATTATGTCCCTATCACAATGTATGGCGACAATATTTTATTTGGAAATAAAGGTGCATTTTTTCCGTTTTGCATCTATCACTATTTACAAGTTTAAAATAAAAAAAATATAGAAATATATCATCTTTACATTGATATTTAAAAAGTTTAGACCCTTAGGTAAATATTTACATGTTGTTTTTTTTATTGTAATGTTTTTTTTTTTATTTATATTAAACATTTTATTTGGGTAGTTTTGAGAGGGTGGGATGTAAACAATAGGTTTATAATGTAAATGTGTGTTCATTTTTATTTTTTTTTACTTTTAGTATTACTTTTTGGCCACAAGATGGCGGCCATGAGTTTGTTTACATGACGTCACTCTAAGCGTAACATACGCTTAGAGCGACGCATGGGGGAGGTAACAGCCAGAAAAGGCGCAGCTTCCGAGAGAAGCTGTCGCTTTTTCAGCGGGGGAGAGGAATCAGTGATCGGGCACCATAGCCCAATTCACTGATTGCCTGGCTAACGAACCGCGGGCCGGGAGCGCGCGTGCACGCGCGCGATTGGCCGCGGGAGCGCGCATGGTTCCTGGACGTAGTTTCTACGTCCAGGAACCAAAATAGGTTAAGAGGAAAATGGACTTGGCCGGGATGTTGTCCAAAATGAGTTTATTCATTGCGTCCAAACCCCATTCATGACCAGGATTGTGTCTCTGCGGTGGAGGCACAAAAGGACGGTGGGAATACGGCCTAGCGTGCTCCGTCTTTCACGGACACTGATTATTTTCCTCTGTGAATCCTTTTATTAAACAAAGGAATGTTTGCCAACAAAGCAACGCTGGAAATCAACAACAAATTTTGTGGTGCTCGTTCTACTAAATCTGTCTGGCGGTGCTTGAATTGCATCCTTCCCCAGCAGGTGACGGATGGACAACACATCAGAGCCACCATCCAAGTTCTACATGGGGTAAAAGAAGAAGTAGGATGAGATGAACAAAACCTTAGTTTAAAAAAAATGAAATAACGGGAGCCCAATAACGCAATATGTCATTTGGATTTGGAAAGGTGAATGAGAGAGAAATATACTCACAAAATGTGGCAGGGCCGGATTTACTATAAGGCACTCTAGGCACGTGGCTACAGTCGCCTGATGATGGTAAGGTGGCTCCCTCTCCTCCACTAGTGCCTCGTTCACTCCGCCCCGATGCAGAGTCCCGAGCAGAGCGTAAATGAGAGGTTACTCACCCAGCTCACAGCATGGGGGCACCACTGGCTACCTAATGCTAAGGGACACCTGTAGCACCTATGACAGGCAAGGGAAATAAGGAAGAAGTGACAGCTGGGACAGCCAGCACACTTGCGGTGTGGTTCGGTGGGGTTTGTAGGATCATGGAGGGCGGAGTCTAGGCTGCCAGGACTTCTGTGCCTATAGGCTCCTGTGATGTAAATCTGGGCCTTAACCATTTGAGGACCACAGTATTAAAGCCCCCAAACGACCAGGCCTTTTTTTGTAAAATTGGCCACTGCAGCTTTAAGGCCAAGCTGCAGGGCCGCACAACACAGCACACAAGTGATGCTCCGCCCTTTCCTCCCCACCAACAGAGCTCTGTTGGTGGGGTCTGATTCCTCCCCTCCAGTGTTTATTTTTTTTTACATAAATAATTATGTGGGGGGTTTTTATATCTTTTACTATTTGTTTGTTTATTTTTTTTAAACAATCCCTCCCTCCCCCCAAGCGGCCAATCATGGCGATCGGCTGTCATAGGCTTCTGCCTATGAGAGCCAATCGCTCTCTTGTCCCCCAGTTTTTGGTTTCGCCGTCTAAGTCTCCCGAGCGGCAATCACCACTCAGAGACTGAAGGGGGGACGGAGCTCCGCCCCCCGAGCAGGAGATGCGTGCGCAGCTTGCGCGCAATCTCCTGAAAACTGCTGCCCCAGGTGGTGGGGCTGCCGCCGCGGCCACGCCCATCGGTGTGATGCGGCCGGCAAGCATTCAAAGGTGGATTGCAGCAAGGGACAACCAACCACATGAAGCAGATGGAGAACTATGACCCATCTCCACTCAGGTACTCCAAGTGTAGCTGGATGGCATTGGTCGCACTCTTGAAAAGGTCATTGGCCACTATAGTCCAATAGCCCCCCCCCCCCCCCCCCCCCGCACAATTGTATTGCAGCGTGTTTGCACATACGATTGCCTGTCCTAGTGGAAAAGGGCCCTAAATCTGATTTGTAGATACACTGTACACTGTAGGAGAGATCCTGACCCCAGGAGCACACTGTAGGATCACACTGGTAGACCTCTACTAAGGATGGTTGGATTCTGTGAAATTCCGATTTCCGCCAATGTCAATTACTGATCTATGGATTTCTGATTTCTGAGGAGTCTATTACTGAGGAGTCAACTTTCAAGTTCTGTGATTAGGCTAAAATGAACGAGTTGTGGGTAATGCTGTATTTCCGCAGTAATCCGATTTCTCTTTTCTGTGTTCCAATCGGAAATGGCGATTTCATTTCCGCTGAATCCAAATGAGCATTGCTAACCTCTACAAACGATGACCAAGTAGCCATAAGGATCTGAAACAAACGAAAGGTTCAGCGGAACTTCAGCTTAGCTTTAAACTGAACCCAAGCTGGATCTAAAAAAAAAACAACAAAAAAAAACATGCTGCCAGTTCCTGGGGGTTTGCCGGATCAGGTAGCGCCCATCACCTCCTCTCCCCCGCCTCTTATACGCCCTGAAATCCTGTAGTTTCACTTTGGTGACCTTTGAGGTCACGCCGCTGGAGAAGCAGCTTCTGTGTTCTCCTCTGAGAGTCTAGGGGGCGGGGAACAGGCAGCAGAGAGCCAGTTAAAAGGGTCTGATAGGCGGGGAAGGGGCGTTAAACAGGAGTTCCTATCCTGCAGTGGGACGCCCCTATCCATTAGTTTGCTAACATATGCATGTCGGCAAATTCCGGGGGGTCTAGCGGGGCACAGGGGGCGCTGAGAGCAGCGAGCAGGGCACACAGAGACATGTCCTTCCGTTGGAAACATACCTCTGTGTCCCTTATTTTAGATTTTAAACCACCTCGGGTACACTTTAAGCCTCCAGTAAAGAAACAAAGATGTTGTTTTTCCTCCAGGTACCTCCGCAACATGCGGACCTGCAGAGAAATATCGCAGGGAGTTTACATACGGAGGAGACAGAGGCAGCGAGGGAACACGGCGTGCCCTTTAGCGTATGACATTTCTCCTTCAGCAGCGTGAGTCGGGATCCACGAGACATTATTCAGCTTTAATTAAGAAGATGCGATCGAGCAGGAGAGGTGAACTTTCATTCATCATGTGCTCCCGGCGGGAGGGAGAAGAATCTCATGACTCCTCCGAGCCGCACACATCAAGAACCTTCCGCAGTGTGTTCCTATCGCAGGAATTTCCAGGGTGATGCTGACATTTCTTTTGTCATCAACGGAAAGATATAAAAGACAAAAACACAATTAGGCCCGGAGTGAGACGTGTAGGTCCTATTTCATGTCACATACCTGTCAGACGGCGCAGAGTCTTCTGTCTGATCCTCAACATTTTCAACCATCAAAGCAACTGTTTCTGGTCTCCTGGAGGAAGGGGGACGGAGTAACACCTGCAGCATGGAGACAGTGGTTGGGGGGAACTCAGTGAGGCTTAGCAGAGAACTTAAAGAAACTAAAAAAAACAAAAAAAAAAGTTCCCCTGGGGGTACTCACCTCGGGAGGGGGGGGGGGGGGGGGGCAGGGACGGATCTAGACCAAGTTGCGCCTGGGGCATGGTCAGGTTTTGGCGCCTAAAGGTCAGGTTTTGGCGCCTAAACCTGCCATTCCCCATCCAAATTTTGACGCCTTTTTAACAATTCAATAAACTGAGCCTGGGGCAAGAGACCCGTCTGCCCCCCCCCCCCCCCCCCTAAATCCGTCCCTGGGAGGGGGAAGCCTCCGGATCCTATCGAGGCTTCCCCCGTCCTTCTGCACCCCACGGTGGTCTTGCTGTGCCCCTCCGAACAGCGGGGATGTAAATATTTACATTCCCGGCTCCAGCGCAGGCACAGTATCGGCTCTCCACTAGGAGATAGTCGGAAACAGCTGATCACTGTCAGTGCACTCTACTGCACAGAGCAAGTCTCCTGCGCCTGCGTAGTAGAGCATACCCGACAGAGATCGTCTATTTCCGCCTATCTCCATGCTGAGAGCCACAACAGCGCCCCCCACTGGAGCCAGGGAAGGTAAATATAGCAAGGCTTGTCGAGCCAGGATTGCGGGACGCTTCAGGGGAGCCAGCGCTGGATTGCCTGCAGCTACAGGGGAGGGGGAAGCCTCATTAGGACCCGGAGGCTACCCCCTCCCGAGGTAAGTACCCCCAGTGGACTTTTTTTTTCATTACAGAGTCTCTTTAAATAATCTGCTACATAGCCCATGTGTATGCTAAAAGCCCCATTTTAGAATTGTTCCCTCCTTCTAAACATGCATGCTGCCCATTCTGTTTTAAATGAAATGTATAATTGGCTGCAGATTGTATGGCAAAGATTTTGGGGGGATTTTTTTTATTTTATTTTATTTTTTTTACAAAATTTTCACCAAAGTTGCCAAATTTTGCTGGATAGTGTACTGGTTAAGGGCACCGCCTTTGACGTGGGAGACCAGGGTTCAAATCATGGCTAGAGTCAGTACCTGTTCAGTAAGGAGTTCAAGGCAAGACTCCCTAACACTGCAGGGTGGCCTCTTGAGCGTCTCCCAGTGGCTGCATCTCATGAGCGCTTTGAGTCCGATAGGAGAAAAGCGCTATACAAATGTTCGTATTATTATTATTATTATATTTCACCAAATTACATAAACTGGGATGTTTATGGGCGTATAGGGCTTCTGCAGACAGTGAACAAAGTTGGTGCTCTCTAGTACTTTCACTTTGGCAGGCACAGACAGCCAATCACAGTCCACGTATACAACTTCGCAAATGAGATGCTAATAAGCCTGTCTTGCATGCAAAATAATGCAAGTTGTTTGCAGAATGGAATTTTTGATTTGTCTATACTAAAAGGATACATCTGAAATATAGCTCAACGCAACTTTCGATAGAACAATCACAGTGAACGGTACCCGATTCGATCAATCATATGCTCGATTAGGAGGTTGAACCATTAATGGGCACCTTTTGAATTTTTGAAAGATGAACTATCGTATTTTTCGAACTGTAAGACGCTCTGCAATATAAGACACACCTAAGTTTAGAGGGCAAAAATCAGGGGAAAAATATACTAAATTTGGTGCAGGAGCATCTTGTAGATGTTCTCCACCCAATGATTGTGTCCTCCTCCTGTCCCCTTTTGTGTCCTCCTAATATCCTCCGTTGTATCCTCTTTATGTCCTGCTTTGTGGCTTTCTTATTTCCCATTTTTCGGCCTCCTATGTCCCCTTCCATGTCCCTTGTGTCCTCCTCCGGTCCCCTTTGGCATCCCCCTCCATGTCCCTTGTGTCCTCCTCCTGTCCCCCTTTGGCGTCCTCCTCCTGTCCCCCTTTGGTGTCCTCCTCCTGTCCCCCTTTGGTGTCCTCCTCCTGTCCCCCTTTGTGTCCTCCTCCTGTCCCCCTTTGGTGTCCTCCTCCTGTCCCCCTTTGGTGTCCTCCTCCTGTCCCCCTTTGTGTCCTCCTCCTGTCCCCCTTTGTGTCCTCCTCATGTCCCTTTTGTGTCCTCCTCCTGTCCCCTTTGTGTCCTCCTCCTGTCCCCTTTGTATCCTCCTCCTGTCCCCCTTTGTGTCCTCCTGATGTCTTCCTTTGTGGCCTTCTTATGTCCCCTTTTCAGCCTCCTATGTCCCCTGTGTCCTCCTGCATTGTCCCGGTATAAATGCAATTAACTGTGGCCACTATCGCTCACCTCATCCTGGGAGCCCGTAGTTATCAGCTGCTGTTCCCGTCGTGTCCTCAGTGTTGTTCTCCATTTCCCCAGAGTCCTGCTTTGCTCCCCTCTGTGAGCTCGAGTCGCGGCGCCAGCCTCGGCCATCACTCACCTGATCTTTGGCCTAGTGCACACCAGAGCGTTTCCGCTGCGGTTTGCGATCCGCCTGCGGGTGCGGATCCGCTAGGGTAATGTATTTCAATGGGCTGGTGCACACCAGAGCGGGAGGCGTTTTGCAGAAACGCATACTCCCGGGCTGCAGCAGATTTTGGATTGCAGATGCGTTTCTGCCTCAATGTTAAGTATAGGAAAAACGCAAACCGCTCTGAAAAACGGCACTTCAGAGCGGTTTGTCAGGAGTTTTTTGTTACAGTAGCTGTTCAGTAAGAGCTTTACTGTAACAATACAGGAAATCTACTATACCAAAACCGCTACACAAAACCGCAAAACGCTAGCTGAAACGCTACAGAAAAATAACAAAAAGCGTTTTAAAATCTGCTAGCATTTTGCGGATCTGCTAGCGGTTTTTGGTGTGCACCGGGCCTTTGAGTCTGCGCGATGAGCCACTTGCTTGTCTCTCTCACTCCTTCCCTCTAGTTTTGGTTGCATCTGTGATGACGCGACCAGGAAGTGCCCAAAAATATGGAATTTGAATAAAGTTTGTTCTTGTTTGAGGCTTCCTGGCCCTTTGGGAGACGTTATTTTGGAAGCGGGTAGGGAAGCGTTTTAATGCAGCGTTGGATACGTGCAGTCAGGCCAAGGAAAGGAAATGCAGCTGAAAGTAATTAACTTAGAGAAACCACAAATTGAACCGGAGAGACCAGTTTGCAGCCTTATAGGAAGTAAATCAATTTGGGCTTCCTATTAAATATCGGCACCAGGCATTAGCAGCCGGAGTGCAATCACTAGATTTAATATATCTGTCTGAATGAATGTGCAGGAGATAATGACATTGGCAGTCTGCTGGAAGGCCAGGAGAATGTCGCATTATTACTGCCATCCTGGGAAAAAGCCGCCACTTTCATTAATAGCTTCTCAAGTGCTTTTTAACTATTATCACGGGAATCCTCTGCGAACTGATTGTCTCATTGACATGACAGGTCCTCTTTGCGGCTCACGGAGGTAATTGCTTTATGGCTGGCTTGCCTGACCTAATACTAGGGTTGGTTTTAGGCCGCGACGCCCCCTTACAATTTTAATGCAGTACTGACAGTAAAGCGCTCTATAAGCGTGTGTGTATAATAAAGGCTCTGGTCAAGGAGGGCACCAGATATAGACGGTATTGAAATTATCGTTTAGTAAAGTGGGCGCCAGGATAGGCTGTAAAATTTAACTTATAATACTGATATTCAATTATTTGCCACTGCAACCTCTATTTTTTATGTTTAGTAAAATGAGCATCAGTAACTGTGATAAAATATTGTTAATTTACCAATATCGTACTACCTTATTCATATAGTAAAATATCTTTAATACTTTACTTTATTTTACTATAACCTAACCTATCCCTATTCTCACTCAGAACCCCCCCAGTGGAACCTAACTTTACCCCCACCCCAGTGGTGGTGCCTACCCCACCCCAGTGGTGGTGCCTAACCCCCACCCCCCCACCCCAGTGGTGGTGCCTGACCTTAACCCCTCTAGTGGTGCCTAACCCTAAGAGCCACGCTGCTAGTGCCTAACCTTAACCCCCCTAGTGGTGCCAAACCCTACCCCCTTCCAGGTAGTGTCTAACCATTATGTTTGTGTAATATGAACTAGTTTATGATTGTTTATGGTTTTATTTAAAGAGAATCTGTATTGTTAAAATCGCACAAAAGTAAACATACCAGTGCGTTAGGGGACATCTCCTATTACCCTCTGTCACAATTTCGCCGCTCCTCGCCGCATTGAAAGTGGTTAAAAACAGTTTTTAAAAGTTTGTTTATAAACAAACAAAATGGCCACCAATACAGGAAGTAGGTTGATGTACAGTATGTCCACACATAGAAAATACATCCATACACAAGCAGGCTGTATACACCCTTCCTTTTGAATCTCAAGAGATCATTTGTGTGTTTCTTTCCCCCTGCAGTTCTCATGCACTGAAGTTTCAGGCTGCTTGTTTCTTCCTGCAAACAGCTTTGCCCTTGTCTGTAATTCCTCACTATGTGAAAGCCCAGCCAGCTCAGAGGATGATTTATCCAGCTTGTAAAAGATAAGAGAGAAGAGAGAAGCTGCTCTAATCCTAAATAACACACAGGCAGTGTGCATAGAGGGGCCTGGAAGGGGGAGTTCATAGCAGAACCACAACACTGAAGAACTTGGCAGCCTTCCAGACACAGGCCGACAAGTCTGACAGGGGAAAGAAACATTGATTTATTACAGAGACAGTGATAGTATAAAGTGCTGCAGTAAGCCAGAACACATTAGAATAGCTTTTTGAACTTGTAGGATGATAAAAAACAGGATGCAATTTTTGTTACGGAGTCTCTTTAAGCTTTTGGGGACCACGTGTATTAGATCCTATGCCGCACTTGTGGCTGTTCTAGCCTGATGCGGAGTAGGATCTACGCCACCCGCCGTTTCCGCTCCCACCGCGATCGTGCGCACCCGAGAGGGGAGATTAAGCTGTATTATGACTAACAGCTGACATCTCCCCTCAGGGATCACTATGATTGCTTGCGGATCGTAGTGATCCCTATTGACAACTGCGGTAGGCGGGGAACAAGAAGATCCACTCACCTCCCTGCCATTCCCACGACGATCGGCGCTCCCCACCGCTCTGGCCAGAATCCCCGCTCTCTCTGACGTCAGTGCCGGGCCCAGCTTGATGACGTCATCAAGCTGTGACATGGAACTGAGCAGCAGTAGGAGCGGAGATGCCGGCCGGAGCGGAGGGGTCCACTGCGGTTCATCGCTGGAGCCTGGAAGGTGAGTGAAGGCTGCCGGCTACAGGGGGGACACCGTGCCCAGCAAGCCCCACTGGGAATCCGGCTGCCTGCCCCCCCCCAAAACGCACCCCCCCCCCCCCCCCCTTCAGCAAAGCGCTTGGTCCTTAAGGGATACAATGGGCCCCAGACATAAACAAATGTGGGTCCCCTTACCTTTTATTAGTGTACTGAAAGTAAAGTTTTTGTGATCTCAGCCATCAGTGACTTGTCCCGTGCTCCTGGCCCTGTGTGGTGAGTGACATCAAGGTGCTCTGTGTGCCGACAAAGGGGGCGTGGCTGAGACTTTCCTTGGGGCACAAAACAGCTGTGTAAGAAAACAGTGGTCCCCAAACTAGTTGAAACACAGTCAACAGGCATTTCCAACACTAGTGCATTCTACACTCCCATTTCAGAAACTCAAATCCCGGGCTTAAAGAGAATCTGTATTGTTAAAATCGCACAAAAGTAAACATACCAGTGCGTTAGGGGACATCTCCTATTACCCTCTGTCACAATTTCGCCGCTCCTCGCCGCATTAAAAGTGGTTAAAAACAGTTTTAAAAAGTTTGTTTATAAACAAACAAAATGGCCACCAAAACAGGAAGTAGGTTGATGTACAGTATGTCCACACATAGAAAATACATTCATACACAAGCAGGCTGTATACAGCCTTCCTTTTGAATCTCAAGAGATCATTTGCGTGTTTCTTTCCCTCTGCAGCTATCATCCACTGAAGTGTCAGGCTATTTCTTCCTGCAGAGTGCAGACAGCTCTGCCTGTATGTAACTCCTCAGTATGTGAAAGCCCAGCCAGCTCAGAGGAGGATTTATCCAGCTTGTAAAAGATAAGAGAGAAGAGAGAAGCTGTCCTAATCTAAATGATACACAGGCAGTGTGCATAGAGGGGCCTGGAAGGGGGAGTTCATAGCAGAACCACAACACTGAAGAACTTGGCAGCCTTCCAGATACAGGCTGACAAGTCTGACAAGAGAGAGATAAGTTGATTTATTACAGAGATGGTGATAGTAGAACGTGCTGCAGTAAGCCAGAACACATTAGAATAGCTTTTGGAACTTGTAGGATGATAAAAAAACAGGATGCAATTTTTGTTACGGAGTCTCTTTAAGACTGTTGTTTTCCCAGAACAGATGACATCCGCATATGGAAGGTAAAATAATATTTTTGCCTGGGGCTCTGCAACAAGGAGTAGATTGGTCAGATTTCTTTGGGTAATGGAACTGGCTGCGTTTCATCATTTCCATGTTAATATTCTTGGCAAAGAGAGGAGGCTATGCATAACAATTACGGCACAGTCAACATATGGATCCAGCAGAAACCAAGTGTGTAATTAACTAACTAACTCCTCTGCCGCTGAGCAGCCCAAGCTGCGAATATTACGGGAAAACGCCCGCCATCTCTCAATGTATTAATTAAGTCAATAGGATTCTGTATTCATAGGATTAATCAGTATACATTGCAATCCTCCGTTGTGTCTGACCTCACCACGGAAATAACGATTACAGGGCAAGGGTGGGTTAAAATTTCCAAGAAAATTATTGTAATAGGGTTGACTTAAAGAGGAACTGTAGTGAAAAATAATGTAATGAATAAGATGGCTCTTTTTACAATAGTCGTGTATAAATTATTTGGTCAGTGTTCGCTCATTGTAATTAATATCTTTCCTCACCCCGATTTACATTCTGAAGTTTATCACTGGCGGGGACATCTTTAGTCCTGTCAGGTGCATCACTGCGGAATGTTTGTTTCTGAAAATTCTGAAGCCAGTGAAAATAATACCTGGTCTCCCAGAATGCTCTGGGTGGAGAATCCACAGAGCTAAACAGCCTAGGCTAAGCATCACTGAGAAGATGGGGCTACATACGAAAGACATCCATGGCTACAATTACTAGATAATGCTCAGTGGTGTTGATCCAGGGATTTTAACTGATTGGCTAATTGGACCATGCCTTGTAAGGGTTTTTCGCCGTCCTCTGGATCAACAGGGATATGTGAGGGAGCAGGCTGGAGTTGTACTTTGTTTTCTAGTTGAACTCGATGGACGTAGGTCTTTTTTCAACCCAAATATCTATGTAACTATGTACGAATATACAGCAATATCTACATATCATTGGAATTCACCTGAATATGGTATTTATTTTACAATGATGTTTTCAATTTGCTGTATACAGCAAGAGCACTTTGGATTTCTTAATCTAAAATGGAGTAGATTTTGGAAAAGGTTGACAATCTGTAAGGCGGTGATCACTCTTGTACACTGGGAAATGTATGCATCCTTTATCCTTATATTCTTGTGGTTTTTGTGCACATTTCTATTTTTGTTGTTGTTTGTTTGCTTGTTTTTTTTTTTTTTTTAATTCTGCTTGATTATTACCATATATAATTGAATATAAGTCGGCCCCAATATTTGACCCTCATGAGTTGAATATTTTAAATTACTCAAGTATAAGTCTATCCGAAGTATAGGTTAGCCAGGTCTAAGTGCCCCCAATATAGGTAGTCAGCTATAGGTCCCCCCAGTATAGGTAGCCAGACATAGGTGCCCCACTATAGGTAGCCAGTATAGTTGCCCTCAGTATAGGTTAGCCAGACAGGTGCCTCCGGTATAGGTAGCCAGTATAGTTGCCCCCATTATAGTTTTGTTTTGCTCCTAGTATAGTTTAGCTAGACAGGAGCCTCCAGTATAGGTAACCATGTAGTTGCCCCCAGTATAGGTTGGCCAGGCAGGTGCCTCCAGTATAGGTAGCACGTATAGTTGCCCCCAGAATAAGTTAGCCAGGCAGATGCCTCCAGTATAGGTAGCCAGGCATTGACACAATGATGGAGAGCGGACATAGCGCAGTAACAACTCACCTTCCGGAATCCGCGTAGCCTCTATCTTAATCCTCTCCCAGGTGTCCGTCGCGTTGGTACCAGCGCCTCCTGTGATGACATGCGGTTACATCATCACAGGGGGCACTGTTACCAACTCGATGGACGCCTGGTAGAGGAAGAAGATAGATGCTGCAGGTATCCCGGAAGGTAAGTTGTTAGCCTCTATGCCTGCTCTTCCCCACCGCTGCAGCAGAAGCCGTTACTCGCCCTCCACCGCCGGGCACACGGTCCTCTCTTCTCCTTCACTCATGCCGGTCTGCAAGCGTTAGTGTAACTCCTGCTCCCAAAGTCATGTGACATCGGGAGCCGGAGCTTCGCTAAAGCACCTAGAATGGGATGAGAGAGGAAGAAGAGACCATGCTGCGCCCAGCGGTGGATAGTGACTAATGGCGTCCCTCCACACATGGTAATTTGCATTGAGTGTAAAATAAACATAAAAGGTTTTAAAAAATGCAAACAGTCAGCTGTTTAAAACACAAAATAAATAAATAAAAAGATAAAATTGCGCAGAGTATGAATGGACCATTGATTAATATGGGCGGCAAATGCAACTGCGTTTGCAACACGACCGAATATGGCAACTACGATTTTATCACTTGATTCTTTTTGCTACTACATATTTTTTTTAGTTCCGTTTTAAGGCTATGAATGAATATCTCGATTGCCAGATTCAAGATCGGAGATAATAACTTTAAAAAAGGGTTATTTTCAAAAAGTGTTCTATTTCGGAATTGCCTAGATTACTGCTTTATAGCAGGATAATGGTTCTGTTGCCTGAGAGGATAATGACTAATACTCTGCTGTAAACAGAAAATCACACAGCTGTCCTTCGGAGTCTTCGGCAGAATGAGGCGTATTTTAAACCTCTGGTGGGTCTGCAATTACCAGGAAAACTTGGAGCGCAGATGCAGCTTGATGCTTAAGCACTTTAAACCTTCTGTCCATGACATGAAAGGCTGTCAAACAATATGATATATTTTCTCTTTCTACAGGAGACTGGCCAAGTCAACGCTTCTGCTGATCCCTCTCTTCGGAGTCCATTATATCATGTTTGCCTTCTTCCCCGATAACTTCAAGGTGGAAGTCAAGTTGGTGTTTGAGCTCATCCTTGGATCTTTCCAGGTAGGAATGCTGCACAGCCAACACTGTTGGAGTCCTCTGTCTTCTTCTGGTTAGGAACCTTTTATAAGCTCTCCAGAAGTAGACAATGGCCCTTGTGGTCTCAGATTGGCAAAGCCAAGGTGGAAGTCAAGTTGGTGTTTGAGCTTATCCTTGGATCCTTCCAGGTAGGAATGCTGGACAGCCAACACTGTTGGAGCTCTCTGTCTTGTTCAAGCTAGGAACCTCTTAGAAACTCTCCAGAAGTAGACGGTGGGAAATATTGGCCCTTGTGGTATCAGGTTGGCAAAGCCACAGAAAAGGGTTCTTAGTTCTCCACGTGGATTTTGCTTTTCTTGAACATTATGGGGTGGAAACACAGGGAAGCGAAAGACTCTATGTGGACAGGAAATTCAAGAACTTGAAAGGGAGCTGAAACTGGTCCACAAGCTATGCCAAGCCAATCTTACTGCTTGAGTCCAAATAGATGTCGTAAAAATCAAGGGGAGAACTAATGGTCGACTTTTGGGCACAATACACTATACTGTCTTGTTGTGCTCACAGCTCCAATGTCAAAACTAATGGTACCATCCTGCCAACAAGACAGAATAATACATAAAGTGAACCTGAAGTGGTATTTGACATGATGAGATAAACATATACACAAATGATACTAGCCCTACAAAGAAATTATGTAAAGTCCCTTTCTATTTTCCAGTATAGGATGAGTTGGAAAACTTGAGTTGTTATCTGAGCTTCTCTGAGCTTGTCAGTCCTGTTTTTTGAAGAGCTTAAACAGCCAAGAAAGTAGAGACAGCTTGCGATAAGGTTCTACTGCAGGAACGTTCAAAGGGTCATTAGTTCTGATTTTTTTTACAGCTGAAAAGGCAGATTCTAAAGTGCAACTGTGACAGAATGATGCCATGTGAAAGATAAAGCTTTAAAACGGAAAAATAAAAATGTTACCATTTTAAATAAATTTTTAAGAAAATTGGGAAAAGAAAAACATGCTGTTGACGTTTGTGTTATGACCCGCAATGGGTTTTTCAAATAACTAAGCCCAGAGGCAGATCCTTGCCTAGAGAAAACACCCTTGAACACACCTACTGATCAGACGTCCATTCAGTGAAGCTAATGGATCAGTCACAGCTGACAGCCTGACACACACCAAGGCCATAAACCAAGGGCGAGATAGCTCGCTTCATTCTCTGATTTCTCTGCCTGCTGACTTCAAATTGTAAACATTGTATAGACTTATTCTGTGGGAGCCTTGTGTCATTACATGTGACCGGTTGTACTGCTGGCACCCACTGGAATTATACGTTTTGCACGCCTTATACATTCCATGATATGATGTATTTAAGAAGGCTGAAGTACTTTAGTCTTAAAGTGATCCATGCAGCCTACTTTCTCTGCAGTTTGTCCTAGTCTCTAATAGCTACAGGAGCTGCCATCCCCCCCCCCCCCCCCCCAACATACACACACTTCCCTCTGCCTTTATTTTTTCAGGGGAGGGTGTAAATGTAATCAAGCGTGGCTCTCTAAACTGTTTGAAGTACAGTGTCCTATCTCTCCATCGTCCACTGATGAAAGCTTTTGTTTGCTCATTGCTACTGCTAATTACAACAGTCCTTATCTGCCTGCTCTTTCTGCGGATCGTAGGCTGCGGTAGTAGGGTAATAAAAGCCTTTAACAAACATTTAAATATAAAAAGAAGAAGTAGAATGGATTTTTTTTAGCAATGAGTCACATTGTTAGTATGCATTTTTATTTCAGGAAATGTGACTCTTGTAAGTAAACTAAATTTAATACAACACTTAAAGGACCTCTGTCGTGAAAATCTTAAAATTTAATATATATATAAACACATAGAAATAAGAAGTATGTTTCTTCCTGAGTAAAATGAGCCATACATTACTTTTCTCCTATGTTGCTGTCACTTACAGTAGGTAGTAGAAATCTGACAGAAGCGACAGGTTTTGGGCTAGTCCATCTCTCCATAAGAGATTCTCAGCAAGGCCTTTATTCCTTATAAAGATACTCCCTTAAAAAGATTTATAGAAAGATGCTGGCTAGCCTCCCTGCTCACTGTACACTTTTTTGGCAGTTGGATGGAGCAACTGCCATTCACTCAGTGCTTTTGAAAATAAAGAAAACCCTAAATCCCCTCCCCCTCCATGAGGAGATGGGATAGTCCAAAATCTGTCGGTTCTGTCAGATTTCTACTACTTACTGTAAGTGACAGCAACATAGGAGAAAAGTAATTTATGGCTCATTTTACTCTGGAAGAAATGTGCATCTTCTATGTATATGTTTAAACATATTTTAAATTTTATGATTTTTGTGACAGTGGTCCTTTAAAGGAAACCAGAGACCAATTAAAAAACATTTTATACATACCTGGGGTTTCCTCCAGCCCCATGCACATGGATCGCTCCGACGCTGCCGTCCTCCACTGCCTGCAGCTCCGGTATCAGGTCCGGTTAGGTCTGCCAGTTGCAGCCAGTCTGCACCCTCTACATATCTCTCTAGAGAGCACACTTCCTCTTGCGCAGACTGGCAGAACTAAAGGGATCCGATACCGGTGCTGCAGGAAGCTGAGGACGGCAGTGTGGTAGTGATATGTGCGGATGGGGCTGGAGGAAGCCCCAGGTATGTATAAAACTTTTTTTAATTGGTCTCTGGTACACTTTAAGTGAGGCTATTCTGTTTAATAAACCAGACAAGCACCGGGAAAACCATGAGAATAGCTATTTTCGGTAAAATTAATGCAAATTACCTCATAATTTACCTCATGAGGTAAAACATGACTAAAACCTACCAGAATTGCTAAATATCATTACCTTATGAGGTAAATTACCTTACATGAGGTAATTTGTTTGGTAACCCTACCAGAATAGATAAAACAAAAATGACATATCCCTCTAATAACATAGATACATATACAATTTACATGCCCAAAACATAGACCATAGCTGGCTCCTGCAATGTGTGGGCTGCCCGTTTATTTGATTGAGGAATAAGTGCACTTCTGTATATATGGCTTCTCCCACGTCTCGGCTGAAATGTACATACACCTCTCTAGCATTTCTGTATAAATATTACACTGCAGACACAAGGGAGGATAAAGCAAGAACCATCATAAAAATAGCAATATGCGGAAAGAGACTGTCCTATTTCTTTAGACTCAGATAGTGTGTAGGGCCGGTTTAACCCTCGAAGGGGCCTTGGGGCAAAGGTAACTTGGGGCCCCCATCCCCCTAAAAAATTTCGCTGCCCAGATGCTAAGCTGAGCAGACCCCAGCACCACGCACCCCCCCCCCCCCCGCCAGAATCCAGACCTACCCCCAATTGATCCGCACTGACAAATATATCCTCTAGCAGGGCCCCGGCACAGTGGCAGCTTTTGTAGTTTACCCGTCTCGGCTGCTGTGCTGGAGTCACTTGCCTGTCTTCATTGCACTTCCTGTCTGACCGGGCGCACGCATATCATGCGTAACATGCATCGGGTCACACAGGAAGAGGAATGAAGATGGGTAAGCGGCTCCAGCACAGCAGCCGGGACAGGTAAACTACAAATGCTGCTGACTGCTGTCATGCTGGGGCCCTGCTTGCAGATATGTTTGTCAGTGCGGGTCAATTAGGGGTCAGATCAGGTTTCTGGCAGCATGGGAGCGGTGGCACGATTACAGTGTTAAGGCAAAAGGTGCTCGTGGCCCTGGGGAAATTGCCCCCCTTGCCTTAATGTAAGTGCCACCCTTGATAGTGTGTCAAAACACTGTTGCCACCAGGGGAGTTGCTAGGGCTCTAAGACATCCAGGGCACTTTTCGGCACTCCAGCTGAAAAATGGGTGTGGCCACGCACCACAATGTGGGTATGGTCAAGGACGGAGCCAAATTTACATGACCTTAACAGTGTTCTAAGTAGGCCTGCCCAGAAAAATGGAAGAGAAGATGTCTGCAGAATCTGGAGACTAAGCGGCCGGAGTTGAGTACTGCTGCCTGACTCTGCCTGGGGGACATCCGAGGCACCCCAGAATAGATTTGTGGCATGTGCCACTGATCTTTGGGGCTAGCAACGCCCCTGGTTGCCACTGCTCAAACGGTAGTCTCCAGGTGACTGACTTGGAGGTTTCTCTACGTGCCCTGTACAGGTCTTACCTTGTGCCTGAAAGATGACGCCAAATATATCCCGATAGGTCTATAAATTGCTTCTGGGATGCCATAACGCTGGTTCTATGTATCCTATATGGTGGTCCTGTCCTGTGGTAGCCAAATTATGGAATGAAGTTATTTGCGAATTGATAAAATGTTATCCCTGCACCTTTGCCTGGACCCTGCTAAATTCTTACTAGGTCTTCAACCAGATAATTTGCTCCACGCAAAGCAAAATCTAATACAGTTTGTCGTAAATGCCACCAAGACTTGGCTGACAGAAACCACCACTTAAAACCGCCAATAAAGTTTGGCTCCCCTGGACTGAAACGTCTCCTCACTTCGTATTCAGTGTGCTCTTTTGCAACTTTAGGAAGCTTGCATTACTCTTTTATTCCTTGACTAGCTGATGGCCCGGCGCTGCCCGGGTATGTGTTTGGCTGGTGTTGGCTGCGCCCACTTTTTCTAACCCTAACACACAAATACTCAATTACTCAACGACCTTACCTTGTGTCTGAAAGATGACGCCAAATATATCCCGATAGGTCTATAACTTGCTTCTGGGATGCCATAACACTGGTTCTATGTATCATATATGGTGGTCCTGTCCCGTGGAATAAAGTTTGGCTCCCCTGGACTGAAAATGTCTCCTCACTTCGTATTCAGTGTGCCCTTTTGCAACTTTAGGAAGCTTGCATTACTCTTTTATTCCTTGACTAGCTGATGGCCCGGCGCTGCCCGGGTATGTATTTGGCTGGTGTTGGCTGCCCCCACTTTTTCTAACCTTAACACACAAACACTCATTTACTCAACGACCTAGTTTGTGAGCTTTGCAATCTTTGGCATCAATCATTTGCATTGAAATTAAACAAATCTGATTGGTTGTTTGTTGCTCCACCCCCTTTTCTGAATTTTAACCCCAGTCACCCAATGACCAACTGTACCACTTTTGAGACTTCTGCCATTAACAGTGCAAGAATGGCAGCAATCAAATATTCCCCTTGAAAATCAATAGGTGAATTTTGATTGGCTTTTGTAGGCTCCACCCACTTTTCTGAATATTAATCCCAGTCACCCAGTAACCAACTGTGAAAAGTTTGAGGTCCCTACCATTAACAGTGTAAGAATGGCTGGAGTTTACATTTTCCAGTGAAATTTGTATTTGTCTCCGCCCCCTTTTTGGTTATGGGAATAAAAAGTATCCTATACTTTATTCCAGGTAATTTCATTCAAATCTGTTCAGCCATTGTTGCGTGATCGAGTAACAAACATCCAAACATCCGAACATCCGAACTTTCCCATTTATTATATTAGTAAGATGTGTGTAAATTCATAATTTCTCTACAAACATCTCTATTTGTGACCGTTATGTGCGTTCCTAATGTTACTTGAAACTTCCCAACTAAGCTAATGGATTCTTGCTCAATCAGTTTTTGTAAAACTAAGGGCCCATTTCCACTTGTGCGGTGCGAATTGTCGCGGAAAAAATTGAAATGCGGATGCGAATTTCACATGCGTTTGTATGCAAATTTTCATATGAATGACGCTGTATGCGAATTTAACCATGGCAGTGCCTGTGTGCTTTTCAATTGATTCCATGCGAATTCGTGTGAGAATTCGCATGAAAATTCGCATACACCCGCATAGTGGATGCGAATTCTGATGGCTCTGCCATGCGAATTTTTGACGCGGACAAAAACGCTCAGAAATCCTGACAAGTGGAAACAGTCCCATTCACTTGTATTGGCTATGCGAATTTGCATGCGGCAAACGCATGCGAATTCGCAATAGTGGAAATGGGCCCTTACCGATATTCGCTGATTCTTTTTATGGACCTGCACTCTTCGTTTTTGCATGTATATTCATCATTGGTTGTTCAATAAAATTGTTTTTGGAACTAAAAATAGCAATGCACTCCACAGTCCCGTTATGAGTGAGCGCTGGGCTTTGCCTGATGATGTTTCTTTTGCTTTAGGGCTTTGTGGTGGCGATCCTCTATTGCTTCCTGAATGGAGAGGTAAGAACTGTTCTGTTTTGCTCGGAATAACTAAAAAAGTTCTGTTTAAAATGGGATAAAACTTTAACATGACATTCAATAAAAATGTATTTTCCTACTTTTCGTTACCCACACAGTTATCATATTTGCTTTTGTGCACAAGTAATATTGTCTGTCTTACAAATTCCCAAAGTGCAGTTTATCGGCTCTGAAAGCTACCATTGCATTTTATTGCATAGCTGCTGTATTTATATATTAAAATGTATCTAGTGATCAGTTCTCAGCTGTTTCTGCTTCTCGGCACAGTACAGCTCAGTTTTGGCAGTTTGCTAATGTTTACTAAATGTATCTGACAAAGAAATGTAAACAAAAGATAATGTTATCACCTCTTTGGATGCGGCCAGAAGCTGCCCACTGAAGCAAGGAGCTTTTCATTGAAGAACAAAGTGCTGTGTTTAACTGTTTGAATGCTGTTCTGCTGGTAGTAGAGTTTATGCTGTAAATAATCTTTTAGACCTAAGCCTCTTCAGGATCCAGAGGCTTCCCCCTGGCGATAGGAGTAACCCGTGGGGGCATTTTGTTCCCTACAGGTAAACCTTAAAATGGAATCACAGCAAATAATTTAGTCTAGCAATTCATGGAACATAATACAGCTGTTGGTTAGGGATGCTCATTTAGATTCAGCGGAACTGAAATGTCCGAAATGCAGACTTCCGGTTTTATGCCGCTGGTTTTATATTCCTTTTCCTACTGTGTGGACCTCTCTAATTAACAAGGTTATGATAGCTAATTTGTAACTCCTGTTTTTTGTACAACTTCGATTGATTTCCTTATAAGGAAGCATCCCAGGCCTGATATAGTTTTCTAGTTTCAAAAGTTTTTTTTTATTTGTCAAAAAAACAAGAATCCAGACATGAAATAGCCATGTATCACACCAACTGGGGCGAGGTGAACAAGATTGCACAAGCAATAAACTCACACATTAAATTATAACAGTAACATTATTAAACGAAAGTGGTGGTCACAGTTATCTTCCATTTTTGGGAACAGAATAAAAGGTCACACATAAGATGAACAGGGGATACATATACTTAGACGCTAGTCCAGGAGCTAGAGGCAGGTAAGGTTAAATCAGGCTTCTCAACCAGGGTTCCCTGGAAACCCAGGGTTCCTTGAGTACTCTGCAGGCAGGGGCGTACCTAGAAATCCCCGGCCCCCCTGCAAAAAAAAATCCGTTTACACAGGAAGTTGCATGAAGAGATCGGAAGACCTCCAGCAAGAAGGAGGTACCATATTCAGCCTGCCGCTGCTGCAGCCTGCTGCCACCAATGATTGATTGCAGGAGGGGGAGCGCTGAGAGGAGAGCCCGAGGTGAGGGTACGGGGGGAATTGCCCCCCCCACCGATCTGCCACACTCTCCTCTTAGGCTGCGAGCCCTCCTGCCCCCAAAAGTCCCTGAGCGGGCTCCCCCCGCGACGGCAGGGGTCGCATCCCCTATTGTTACGCCAGTGTCTGCAGGGGTCCCTTGGCATTTTCCCCCATCGTAGGGAAAGTATAATAGGGAACATTATAATAGGGGGAATTGTAAAAAGAATCACTAAATTGGGAGACAGAATAGTAATGACCACATTTATAAAAAGCACTAGGATAAGGAGACAGTATAGTAAGTGGCAGTGTAATGGGGGGGGGGGGGGTAAAATAAACAGCCTCACCTACTTTTAAAGACCATGCCTTCTGCAAAATAAATTCAGGGGTTCCTCGAGATCAAAAAATTGTTTGCAGGGGTTCCTTGAGCTCCAAAAGTTATTTGCAGGGTTCCTCCAGGATAAAAAGGTTGAGAAATGCTGGATTAAATGGACAAGACCCAAGGTCGAAGGCTAACATGATCAGAATAAGAGAACCAGAGCTGCCATGTCTAATGGATATTGTTTGCTGATAGAAGTAGGTCCCAATATTCAGAGACACAGAACAATGCAGAGACCTAAATAATATGTAGTCTTAAATGTTATCTTCTGTGAATAAACTTTTTTTTTTTTAATGGTGCAGGTTCAAGGTGAGTTGAAGCGAAAATGGAGGCGGTGGCACATGGAGCGGTTTATGGGAAAGGATACAAAATATCATCACCCTTCTCTGGGTAGCAACGGCACCAACTTCAGTACCCAAATCTCCATGTTGACCAAATGTAGTCCAAAGACGAGGCGTTGTTCTAGCTTTCAGGCAGAATTTTCCTTGGTCTGACGATCGAGCATTTGCAAAAAGTTGTGGAACTTTCAGGCGAAACTTTGTACCCACGCCTGGCCTCTCCGCTGCGCCGTGGGGTTAGCAGGAAGGAAGTCTGAACACTTATTGTTCAGTATTGCACTTTATGGAGTTGTCTGACCTGCTTTTTTTGTGGCAAAATGGACCTCTAATATTTTATTTTTGCCAAAATATTTCACCGGAAGACTTCAGATTCTTCTTTATACTGGAATGTCTTGGAACACTTTTCTTGGACAAGTCTTGGAAAACAAAGAAACTCTTAATGGAAAAAAAATATTTATTAAAGATTCCAAATGGAGTTCATAAAAAAAAAAAACAATGAGAAAAAAATGTCCATGAATGGGTGCTGCGTAACGTCACAAAACTCAATCCTTTTCATCCTTCAACATAAGCTAAGAAATGGAAGCACTCACTTGTCTATGTAAGATTTATGCTGTTTGTAGTCATTTTGGAACCAGAGATAATGCTGGCATTCAGGGTGCTTTTTCTAATAAATAAGAAAAAAAAGCTTTATATAGTGGTAAGTAAATCAAAGTCTTTTTAGTTATAAATTCTAAGTGAACGAAAAATGCACAAAAAAAGTTTGAATAGTGTTGTTTCACTTTGAGTATAATTTTCAATGTAGAATTTATGTCAACAAAAATGTTTATAGTTTTGCAGTCAAAGGCCCTCATTAGCTATAATTATTGTAAGCATAATTAATTAGCACTAAAATATTTTTATCTTTGCTTAAATTTTAAAATTTTGTTGGCATCAGATTCCACCCTCTGCTCATCAGAAAGTTTATATGAATTTCAGATTTTTACTAAATCTTATTTAATTCTGTGTTTACTATGGTTTTGAAACCGCCGAGACTTAAAAGAGTAAAATAAAGACTAAGGTGCAACCAAGGACATAAGAAAGAAACAGTAAAAAGGAAATATTTTATGGTATTTTTTTGTTAATAGTGAATTTATTCTGAGATAATATCTACATTTCCCATTTAGAAATACAGATCCACTTGAGTTTATTTACCAAACGAAGAGTTACAAAGAAAAAAAAGTTACAATAAATGACTATCTAGAAAAAAATATACAGTGAACAGAAAAATATTTTTTTATGGGCTAGTTTGTGTGAAGGGGATCGTTTTTGACTTAAGATACGCTTATTTGTTTTAGCCATACTGACCCACCTGAGTTTATTTAACAAATGTTCTTGAATGCCAACCTACACTTAAAGCAGGGGTCTCAAACTCAATTTACCTGGGGGGCCGCAGGAGGCAAAGTCAGGATGAGGCTGGGCCGCATAAGGGATTTCACAATCGCGGCGCATCGCCGCCTCTGCCCGCCCCTCTCACTCTTCCTTCACAGAGAGGGGCGGGGAGAGGCAGCGATCCGTGCTGAAAGCTCTGCCCCTTCCAGGAAATGCCGGCGGATTGCCCCCCGGGCGATTTGGGGGCTCTGCAGCCCTCGTTTAGCGGTGGGGATGTGGTGGATTACTTGGGAGCACTGAAGCAAACTATAAGGAAGCTTTTGCCAGCGAGGGCCACAAAATATTGTATCGAGGGCCGCAAATAGAACAAAGAAAGAAAGAACAACTTAGCAAAAGATAAGATCTTTTATCTGGCATGAAGCATAAGAGGAGTCATTTTATGATGGATATTTGTATAATGTCGTGTTATATATCAGTGTTTCTTAACATTTTATTGGTATGTACCCCTTTTGAAAGCCTGTGCTCACCAAGTTTCCTCGGCATGGAAAAAAGTATCTCAAATAACCCCATGACAAAGATCTATTTAACCATAATACATGTAAATTGGTGCTAAACAGTTTTCCAAGAATTTACTAGTACTTTTAATAAGCAAAAATACTAACTTTGTTATCATTTTCTAAAACTAAATGTTATACTTAGTTATGTATATCAATCCGAAACCCCCTAAAGACATCAAAGGTACCCCCTGGTGTAGATGTACTACACATTGAGAATGTAGGTTAGTGATGACTGTGGAAATTAAAGTTTGCTTTGTTTTTAAGAGGCACATTGATAGCCTGGCTTTGTGGAGGAATGTTGCTCCAAGGCAAGATAAACTGGAAAAATATTTAGAATTATTATATGAGACACTAGTTCTAATGTACATGGGGTTGGGTTGTCCGTTTACACCAGGATAGTATTTCAAAATGGAATTATAAGGCCCGGTTCACATTAGCGTTTTTTTGCGGAACGTAACTGGAACGTATACTGTACAAACGGAATGGATGTGAAAGGATCCAATGTTAATCTATTGGACCGTTCACATGCGTCCGTTGGTAAGGATACGTACCAGAAAAATGCAGAAGGCCCTAATTTTCCAGACCGTTTTGTCCATCGGAACAGAAAATGCTGCTGCATTGGGGCAATGGAAAACGGAACTAGTGAAGAAACGGACCGTTCCACAGGGGATGGGGGCATGTCGCGACATGAACCTGAGTGACAGGAGGGTGAGGGAGGGTAACTTGGCCTTAAATACACACCTAAAGGCCGGTGATAGAGGCTTCCATTTTCTTCCGCATCATGTGACTACATGACGCGTCGTGTGACTAGTCACATGATGCGCTGTGTAATCACAGCGCAAGAAGAGTAAGCCTCTGCTGCTGCCGTTAGGTATGTATTTGCTGGCAAACGGAGTGAAAAACGATCCGATCCATCGGTGATCAGATCAGTTTTCACAATCCGTTTGCCAATGTGAACAGAGCCATCTGGATCCAGTGAAGCAGAGACTGGATCCGCTCACCGTATCGGTTTGGCTCACATTTTCTAATGTGAACCTGGCCTATTAGAAACATGTAATTCATTTTGGGGAATTAGTTAGCCAATAAATGGTATCATCCTGATTTAAAACTTATTGATCATCATCTCTGTTGTTCCCATCAATGGTAGAATGGTCGTTGAGTAGGTAGAGTTTGGTTTAATTACCCGTATATACCTGAATACAAGTCGACCTTGTGTATAAGTCGACTCCAATATTCAACCCTCTTAAGCTGGACATTTTTATTGACTCAAGTATAAGTCTACCCAGCAAAGGTAATGGCTGCACTTGGAGCTCAGGAAAGGTTAATGACTGCACTGCATACAGTATTGCAGCCATTAACACCCCCCCCCCTGTCCCTTAACTGCAGCCAATACCTCCTCCAGGCCCCCAAGTGCTGCAATTATTCACTTTCTTGTGTGCAGGCCAGTATTTCCCCCCTGCCCTGTCCTTGTTAATTTATGTAGCCAGGATTGTCAGACCTGTGTTGTCATGACATTTCCTTTCCTCAAAGTTTCACCTACCACAGGGTAAATTGCTGCTAATGGGAATGTCACTATTAGTACACACATTACTCAGTGTGCTCAGTGTTGCCCGTGACTCGCGTATAAGTCGACCCCTATACTTTTATGAAGTTAATCAGACCTACATTTCTAGACTTATACTCGAGTATATACAGTAAGCACTTACAAAATACTCTAAAATCTCAAGAAAAAAAAATATACGACTATCCTATATTCAGCTTGCTTCCTTTGCTGCATTTGTATTTCCCACCACCCTACAGAGGCACTTTAGTTAAATTACAGGATGTAAAATTACCCATTTTACCTCTCCCAAATTATGCTTTATACCTGCTCTTCAATAAATGAGTCTTTCCGATATCAGTCTGTAGTGTGTATTCCTAATTCTAAAAAGCAGGGGAGGTTCAGCCTCCCCTTATAGTAAAATAGCTCTGCTTTCGCCCTCTATACTTCATTAAAAAGCAAAGGAGAACTTAATTCCATTTTAATATTTCATTTCCATTCAGCCTCTGAGCTAAATTCTTAATATAGTCTTGCTCTATTCCTGAAGTCGCTAGTATAGGTTAGACGCTGAGCTCCTGCACCTCCTGATAAGAATGTCACAGCCACATGGAGAGCAATGCAACCATTTCAATGGACAAATGACTGAAAATTGAAAGGCAACTGCGGGCAAAAATAGTCATTAAACATTAAACCATTTATTCTGCATATATTATCTTTGCTATTAATAATTTTAAGTGAGGTTTGCATTCCTTGAATTTTCAGTATGTGTAATTGGCAAGCTGATAGGTGTTCCAGTGGAAACATGGCCATGGACACCCTACTTCAAGGTCACCATAACCCCCCCCCCCCCCCCCCCCCCACTCTGTAAGTTGAGTGGGGCATCTTAAGGAGAAACCGTAACCAGGAATTGAACTTCATCCCAATCAGTAGCTGATACCCCCTTCGCCATGAGAAATCTTTTCCTTTCGACAAACGGATCATCAGGGGGCGCTGTATGGCTGATATAGGGCTCTATTCATAAAACATTTGCGGGGAAAAAAATCTTGGAGGGAAAATACCACATCTGTATTTTAGACTTTTGTGTGCTAATTTATAAAAAAGTTTACACTTGTGATAATAGGTCGGGCAATTCCCACACTAAACTAGCGGTGCTGCTGAGTTGTTACATTTTCTCTGTGCAGAGACAGAGTTAGTATAAAGGAGGCAGCCCCAGCATCCCTTTACATGTGCATTTTTTTTTAAAATGGCCTCTCCTTGCCCTGAATCTGCGCTGAATCTGTCTATTAGTCTTTCTAAACAATCTATTTCATTGCTGCAGCTTAGAAGAACTTCAAGAAATGTTACACATGCAGGCTTTCTGATGTGAAATATATTTGAAAACAGGTACCCAAGAGGTTAAAAAACACAGCCTTGGTATTCCGGGATGCATTTTTTGTTCTACTCTCACTGCAGCTGCCTGGGAGGTCTGTCTCTCCATTAGCTTTGCTGTTATCCGCTGGCTTATCGCATTATCTAAACAGCCGGGTTTCTCCGCTCACATTACGCCTGCTCTAATCTTTATGAATTAACCTTCAGTGACATGTGTTGTGATAATCTCCGCACAAGGCGATAATTTCCCGCACTGCTCAGGAATGTCAGATTTTCATGCGGAAACAGCTTTTATGAATGGACACTTTCCTAAGTGCTCGGTAAAGTCAGCTGTTTTGAGCATTACCGCATGCGGGAATACTTTATGAACAGAGGCCCTAGCGGTGAAACCCCTCCCACAGTGTGATGTCAGGACCATCATTACACTGTGGGAACCTTGTTGCATTGTGGGAACTGTGTACAGCTGTTTCCAACCGCCAAAAAAGCAAGCAGCTTCTCTTTCCACTGACATCACCTGAAATGTCATCATGTGATAAAGGTCAGAATGTAAATCGGGGAGAGGAAATATTTTACAATGGGCAAACACTGACTAAATCATTTATACATAATTATTGTAAAAATGAAGCACTTTTTTATTACATTATTTTCACTGGATTGCCTTTTTAAAGAGTGAGGGCGCGATTCCACTAGAGCGGCGTGCGTCTGCGAGACGCGAGCCGGCTCTTCCGGGTCTGCGGGGAAAGCAGACGAATCCCATTAGCCGTGCTATGCACGGCTATGGGATCCGCAGCCTCCCGCGCCAATTCGGATGGGAAAGCCGGCCGAATCGTTAGCGGTAGCGATTCGGCTGGCGTTACCATTGCACCCTATGGCAGAGTTTCCCTGCACTATTCGTCTGCGGGAAAACTCTGCGGATTCGCGCCGGTTTCCGCTTAAGTGGAAACACGCCCTAACTGTCAGGCATAGAATCAAAAATCAATTCTCTATTTTTACGTAATAAGGATGCTAACCAGGCAATCCAAACGTTAAAAAATCACTCTTACTTTTAGTCTCAATAGAACATAATATCCCAACTCTTATTTGGTACATCTTCTGCACAAAGGAAGTTGCAGGGCATGCTGTTTTTTTTTCTTCTTTACTTTCCTCCCCTTTTCCCCTCAGACATAACTAATGCAGCCTGATTGGCTGAAGCCTCTTTCACTCCCATTTCCCCCTCACACACCTCTGCACTGCAGAACTGTGTAGGAGTGTCTGAAGACTGTAAGGAGGGTGGGCGACGCATACACAATCAGGCAGAGGAGACTAAGGGAGGAAATGACATCAGGATTGGCTTCAAAATAGCCACAGTTAAAATGGGAAATGCTAAGAATTTTCGAAGGATTTTCTCTTTTTTTTTTACTATAGAAAAATCACTAAAACCAAAATGCAATACATATGTTATGTAAGTAGAGCAAGAATTTATGTGTGTGTGTGTGTGTGTGTGTGTGTGTGTAGATACTGCCTGCTCTTCTCCCACAATGCAACAAGGTTCACAGACAGAAAACTGGTCCTGACATCACTCTGTGGGAGGGGTTTCACTACAATATCAGCCATACAGACCCCCCTGATGATCTGTTCGAGAAAAGGTAAAGATTTCTCGTGGTAAAGGGGGTATCAGCTACTGATTGAGGTAAAGTTCAGTCCTTGGTTACAGTTCCTCTTTTAGTACCAAATGTCCGTCTATAAATCCTGTGGCAGTGGTGAAAAATTATTTCACCTGCCCTGAGTTTTGAGTAGCTAAGCATGGAAATCAGAGAGGGCCACTTTTCTTCCCAATGATAATTTAAAAAAAATGCAAATTTTGGAAAAGTCTTAAATAGACTCTGAAGCGAGAATAAATCTCGCTTCAGAGCTCATACTTAGCAGGGGCATGTGTGCCCCTGCTAAACCGCCGCTATCGCGCCGCTAAACGGGGGTCCCTTCACCCCCAAACCCACCCCCGCAAGACTTGGTCGTAGTCTTGGTCGTAAATCTTCCCTTCCTGGAGGCAGGGCTAACGGCTGCAGCCCTGCCTCCAGTCGCATCTATCAGACGTGCATCGCCGCCTCTCCCCCGTCCCTCTCAGTGAAGGAAGACTGAGAGGGGCGGGGGAGAGGCGGAGATACGCGTCTGACAGACGTGCGTGGGGCAGGGCTGAGGCGGTTAGCCCTGCCCCAATGCGGAAGCACTCCCCCGCTTTACGGAGGGGATTTGGGGGTGAAGGGACCCCCGTTAAGCCGCGGGATAGCGCCGGTTTAGCAGGGGCACACGTGCCCCTGCTATCTATGAGGTCTGAAGCGAGATTTATTCTCGCTTCAGACTCTCTTTAAATAGAGGATTTTCCAGATTTCCGTAATATACTACCTCCTTTCATTCTATTCTGTTGCCATATACCTTTATATAATAGCAAAAAGAACTGGAACAGGTCAATCTAAATAATGGAGTTTTGTATGGTGTGGGGGGGGGGGGACTTGTGTTAAAATAAATTTCCTACACTTGTTAATAAATAGGCATAAGCAATATGCCACATAATGGGCTTGATTCACTAAAGGGTGCTAAGTGTTAGCATGCCAGTGAAAAGCCCCTTATATGCGCGCAACAGTTTAGTGCTGCACTGTGCGCGCGAAACGGCGCACCTGTGCGCTCGAAACGGTGCACCATCCACGTGCAAAATAGCCTGAACAGCTATTTTGCACGTGGACGGTGCAACGTTTAGCGCGCACGGGTGCATCATTTCAGGTGCGCCGGATAGCGCGCGATCAGTAACAGCTTTGCCCGTGCAAACTACTTAGCACCCTAGTTTGCACGTGCAAAGCTTTTAGGCGTGCTAACTGTGTTATCACCCTTTAGTGAATCAAGCCCTATGTTTTGTAAAATGTCAAAATGTTATTAGGAATTTTCATATATAAAACACCATCCGATATAATACAGTCTAAAACAATTAAGCTATTTATTATTATTATTATTATTATGAAACCTATTACCATTATAAATACCTACGGTAATTGATATCATTACAAACAGTCCCAGAACATTAGTAACAGATTCACCATTCATACCAGATTCGTATTCAATTTTAAAATAAATAAAAATAAATATGAATATCCACTATATATTGCACTGTGACTTATATGTGGAATCACTATCTGCTTGGTGTGGTTGTATCTGCGCAATTGTTGTTAAAGGGATACTGTAGGGGGGTTGGGGGAAAATGAGTTGAACTTACCCGGGGCTTCTAATGGTCCCCCGCAGACATCCTGTGCCCGTGCAGCCACTCACCGATGCTCCGGTTCCCGCCTCCGGTTCACTTCTGGAATTTCAGACTTTAAAGTCTGAAAACCACTGCGCCACTGTGGCCGCGCCCTTCACTCTCGCTGATGTCACCAGGAGCGTACTGCGCAGGCACAGACCATACTGGGCTTCTGCTATACACTCCTGGTGACATCGGCGGGAACGAGGACACGGCAACGCAGGCGCAGTGGTTTTCAGACTTTAAAGTCTGAAATTCCAAAAGTACACCGGAGGCGGGGCCGGAGCATCGGTGAGTGGCTGCGCGGGCACAGGAAGTCTGCGGGGGGCGGGGCATCAGTGAGTGGCTGCGCGGGCACAGGATGTCTGCAGGGGGCGGGGCATCGGTGAGTGGCTGCACGGGCACAGGATGTCTGCGGGGGACCATTCGAAGCCCCGGGTAAGTTCAATTCATTTTCCCCCGACCCCCTACAGTATCCCTCTAATGTTTCATGTCTCTGTAGTGTTATCAATTGGAAATTCATAATTGTTGTTAATTTGTCTACGTTGGATGGTCTTTTATATGTGGATTCCTAATGAAGTTTTGACATTTTATATTATATTACGTGGCACACTGGTTAGCAATTTTGGCATCGAAAATGCTGTTTTCTATTTCGAGAAAATATTCGCAAAAATACAACGGCCCTTATTCAGTTCATTTTTTCCTCCAACATTTTCTCCTAGGAGAAAATATTTCATCTTCTGTTTAAAAATAACTTATCAGCTGTCTGTAATTAAAAAGGACCAAAAAGCAGGTGAAAAAGTACCTTAAGGGCCCATTCACACTTACAATCGCAGAACGCCGGCGATTACCGCCGGCGTTCTGCGGGAGTGATTTTCCCGCGATTAGCGCGGAAAAATCACTGGACACTGCGGCGGTTTTGGAGCGATCGCGATTAGCGTGCTATGCACGCTAATCACGATCGCAAATCGCGGAACGCTCGTCGCCGGCAAACCGCTGCATGCAACGCGGTTGCGGTTATCGCTAACCGCAACCGCGGCAGTGAGAACACGGCCACTGGCTACAATGTGTAGCGGTTCTTGCAGAACCGCTAGCGGTTTGCCGCGAGCGGGAATCGTGCGATTCCCGCTCAGGTGTGAATGGGCCCTTAACCTTCCTGACGGTAACCCCGGTAAGCCAATCAGTGCCAGGCAGCGCTGAGGGGTGGATCGGGACTCCCAAGGACGTCGGTGACATCATCCCGCCCGTCACCATGGCGACGGGGGAAGCCCTCCAGGAAATCCCATTCTTTGAACGGGATTTCCTGATCGGAGATCGCCGGAGGGCTCGCTACATGAGATCGCCCTGGGCTACATGATTTAAAATAATACAAAAAAAAACTGCTGCGCTGCCCCCTGGCGGTTTTTAATAGACCGCCAGGAGGGTTAAAACTATTCTGAGTATTTTCTTGCTCGCTTGTTACTTAAATTTTATTTATCTCAATCTTTTATTGAGAAGGTGTAAAATTATCTCCTAGGAGAAAATTTAGCAGGAAAAGTGAATTGGATAAGGGCTAAAGTATTTTAACAATATGGTCATGAAAAGAAATGGTAAGAAAATGATTTTTTATTTCCGATGCGAACATTTTTTATTTTACCGCAAAAACTTGAAAAATCGGTCAAGTGAAAAACCACAAACTTATTACCAAATGATTTGCGATGGCATTTTCGCTCGAAAGTAGATTTTATATCATGTTCACAAACAATGTATGTGAAAAGAACATTGTCATTTTCGCTCATCAGTGCCGATTAGCCCGATATACAACCAGGATTTGATGTAACGTTCTCATCTGATTCAAAACCTATTATTTTATAAGGTCTATTGCTGATCTTCTTGCAGTGGAGTACATTTAGGGGTAGGGGTTCTTGCTTTGATCGTCACGGTCACATATATGCAGATAGTTTTATATCTATTACTAGGTGACCTAAGCCCGTTTCAAAACGGGCTCTAGGTCTGTGTCAATCCCCATCCCCTCTCCTCTCCCCTCCTCCCACCTCCTCTCTCTTCTCCTCCCACCTCCCTTCTCCTCCACTCCCCTCTCCTCCACTGCCCTCCCACCTCCCCTCCGCAGTGTCACCGCGCATGCGCGCATCCGCCGCAGACATGCCGCACGCTGCACGCCCGGCCACCCACTGACACGCCGCACGCCCGGCCACACGCTGACATGCCACACGCCCAGCCGCCCGCTGACACGCCGCCCACTTGGCTCTCTGGTCCCAGGCTATGCCTGTGTAGCGTTGGCCGTGCTGCGCAGTGCGCACATGCGCACAACAATTCAGCACGGACAACGCTACACAGGGATAGCGCACGGACACAGGGGTTTTATTATAGAGTATTACAAGTGTCATTCATAACAACCATGGTTATATTTGCTCAGTCCTTGCACAGTCCTGTTACACGCAGCTAAATTGTACTTTTTAGTATTGTGAAGTTTGGTGAACAAGAAACATTTGTTTAATAAACTCAAAAACTCTTATTTATGAGGTTTAGTAATAACTTAGGGCTTTTGTAAGAATTTACATTTTTAATGGAGAGATGGGATATATTATACATTCATTAAAATGTGGTTTGACCTCTACCTTGGTTTGCTGCAATGCAATAAAAATAAGATGGTTTTTGTTAAAACTACACGACCTATGTCACTAAGTCTGGGGACTTTGGTATTCTATAGTTAGATAGTTCCTAACTATACTACAGTGCCACTCTCATGTGAGAACAGGGGGGCATAGAAAAACTAAAACAGTTACTTGTAGTATTTCATGCATTTTGGGTTTTTTTTTATTACTAAACAAAAACAAAATTATTATATGTTTAAAGTGACATTGAAGCAAAAAATGTATGATTTTTTGAATTGTATGTGTAGTTGGATAATTCATAGATCATTAGTCGCAAAGAAAAGAGTTTCTTTGTTTATTTTTATTTTCAATTAGATAGTTTCTGTTTTCAATGATACAGTTTCTTTTTAAAATTGCATCATTCTCTAATATTTGCACTTTACAAAGTACACTCTGTATTTTTAAACTATGAAACAGAGCAGAGCTAATGACCCTTTGAACTTTCCTGCAGTAAAATCTTTAAAAAAAACCGTGAGAGACAGGTTGAGAAAAGTGCTTCAGAAAACAGCACTGGAGCCTTGGTTGGAGAGCTCAGAGAAGCTCTTTTGCATAGATAACAAGTGAGGTTTCTTAACTCTTCCTATACTGGAAACAATATGAGACTCATAACTTTGCTACTAATGTTCTTTTTCTTAGCTGTACTACACATACAATTCATTATATCATAAGTTTATTTTCACTTCAGATTCCCTTTAAAAACACTATATGGTGACACAGAAGGTGGTACTGTGAGTGCTTCTTAGTAGGGATGAGCAACAACAGTCTCATGAAAAGTGAGATGGTCCTGCACTGCGTGAGAGGCGAGAGCTGAGTGTGCGGGCGTTAAGCCACCGCCTCCCTTCTGATGCGCTCTATGCTGCATTCCATCTTCTTACACTTCCTCTTTCTAAACTGGAACTTCCACTCGGGAGGCAGAAGTGTAAGAAGATGGAATGCGGCATAGAATGCATCGGAAGGAAGGCGTGGCTTAGGTGAGTTAACCCCCGCACACACAGCTCTCCCACTCACTGCAGGACCATCTCGCTTTAGCAAGAACGTTCCAGCTTATCCCTACTTCTTGGCAATGTACCTGTCAGGCTTGAGTGTAGAGGGTTGATGAGATGCAAATAATTGCATGCAAATTGAATAGAAATTGCATGAACCTTGCAATCGGAGCAATAAAAATACACTTATTGCAGACGTGCAAATTTTAATTACCCTAATTTCAAGCTGCATGCAATTTGTATTAAATCTACAAGGCATTGCCCTGGCCCTCTCACATTGTTCTGGAGATGAGCTGAGCATAATTGAGGTTACCTCCCCCCCCCCCCTTCCATATCTTTATTAACACGCATCACACCATGGGAGTAAAAAAAATTTTAAACTGACAAATATTGTGAAAAATTGTAAAATGTATAATGCATTTGTATGAAGTGTACATTTGTTCCAGAGTAAAATGTGCTGTAAATTAATTTTTTCCCTCATCATTGTTTCTTACAGTAGGTTGCAAAAAATTCTTAGACATCTGATCTTTAATCTTAGACATCTGGTTTTAGACTGACCCATCTCCTTGGGGATTCTCAGGGTTTTTTTTTTTTTCAAAAGCACTTAGGCCTAGTGGACACCAGAGCGGTTCTGCTGCGGTTTGCGATCCGCTTGCGGCTGCGGATCCGCTAGGGTAATGTATTTCAATGGGCTGGTGCACACCAGAGCGGGAGGCGTTTTGCAGAAACGCATACTCCCGGGCTGCTGCAGATTTTGGATTGCGGATGCGTTTCTGCCTCAATGTTAAGTATAGGAAAAACGCAAACCGCTCTGAAAAACGCTACTTCAGAGCGGTTTGCCAGGCGTTTTTTGTTACAGTAGCTGTTCAGTAACAGCTTTACTGTAACAATACATGAAATCTACTACACCAAAACCGCTACACAAAACCGCAAAACGCTAGCTGAAACGCTGCAGAAAAAGAAGAAAAAGCGTTTCAAAATCTGCTAGCATTTTGCGGATCTGCTAGCGTTTTTTGGGTGTGCGCCAGGCCTACCTGAATGTTCATTGCCCAGTCCAACTGCCAAAGTGTGCAGTGAGCAGTGAGGCTGAACGGCATTATTGTATAGATCCTTTCTATGGAGTGCTTTAGTAAAGAATAGTGAAAATACTGAGAATCCCTCATGAGGAGATGGTCTAGTAGTCCAAAACCTGTCAGATTTTTACAATCTACTGCAGGTATCAGCGATGTAGAAAATTGTAATTTGCAGTGCATTTTACTGTGGGACAAATGTTTCAAGATTTTGGTCTTTAGGGTAAGTTATTTTACTATTGATTAAAAACAGAAACTATCCACACAGGGATTGATTTTGCCTAATCTTAGATCTTTGAGCCTAACTATTCCCGCTTGAAGCAATCATTTTTCATGCTTAATATAAAATAATCATGCTTCATGTGCTAAAATGAACTATAATGTGTGCTAAATTAAGAAATATGTTTTTGTAAAGATTATACCTCGAGCTTATATTATATAGTGGGATATATATATTTTATGTATTTAATTGTGGGCTTATGTTATAAAGTAATGTAATTGTATACACTATATTTGCTTATTTGCATTAAAGAGAGTCTGAAGCCAAATAAATTACCTATTATTATTGCACAATTATGTTAAGCATTAAGATCAAAGCTGATTAGCCGCATCCCCGCAGCAAAACAAGGTATTTAAACCCCCAAAATCCCGAGGCAAATTTCCACGACTTTCCAGGTTGTAGATTTTGCTGCCCAGGGGAGGCAGAGCTTAGCGCTGTAGCTCTGCCTCCAGTCCAGTCAATCTCCGCCTCCTCCCGCCCCTCTCAGTGAAAGAAAAATGAAAGGGAACGGGGAGAGGCGGAGATCGGGGAGATTGACTGGACTACTGCAGACAGCTCTGCCTCTACCAGGAAGCAATCAGAGAGTTTCGCCCCGGGGATTTCGGGGGATAAAGGCCTCATTCTGCCACGGGAATGCGGCGAATAAGCTTCAATCTTAATGCTTAACATAACTGGGCAATAAAAAGAGCTAATTTAGTTGGCTCTCTTTAACTGATATTTAGTAACAACAACACAGGTATGTCCGTCTGATGCAGAGTGGTAGTGAAGCCAGTCAGTGCAAGGGGACCTTGTCTTGTGTCTACACATATATATTACATTTTATTTATATCCTGATTTAAAACTTTTTGATTTTATTTAATGAATCACTTTAAAGTGTACCCAATGTGACATGAGATAAACATGTGTATGTACAGTGCAAAACATATGAACAACCAGGGTGTTTTATTTGATTTATTTTGCTGTCTAAAAGATTTAATTTCTAGGCATGCAAGTGACAGCTTCTGTCTTCTCAGTACCTTGTCGGGAATATAGTAAACATCACTGATTAGAAAATTACAGCCATAAAAGTTTTCCTGGCAGAATTCAACTTCTGACGGCAGTGAGAGATAGAAAAAGGTCAATAGCTCACGTATTTTTACACAGGGACACTTAATAGGTTTCCACTGATCAGAGACAACCAAACATTTAATCTACTTTGTAAATGTTTAAATATAAAATAAAACCATGGGATATCGAAACAAAAGTAATTTTTAGGAGGAGGGGGATAAATACAACTGTTTATTTTCACCTCGAGTTCACTTTAAATCAGGTATTTTTAAAATATAATCGAAAGTTTCGCCTTCTGGCACAACTAGGAATTTCTGTATTTTTTTTATTTTTTACAGCTGTGTTGTAAAGATTAGAAAGTCTATGACTACTGTTGGATCTTAAGTATTGGTCTCCAAGTCAGCTGTCTTAGCTGTTAAACTGTTTTCTTTTTCTTTTCTGTATTTGTTGAAGTTTTCCTGTTTTTTGTTTTTGTTTTTTTTTTCATTTTGGTTTATGTTTTTTTACTACAGTAGTTTTTTTATTTTTATAAAGCCTGATTGTAAAAGCGATAGGGGAGTTACAAAAATGACAAATTCATTGTAGTTTCATTTTGCAAAGATGTGGTTGTTTTTTCTCATCAGATGAATTTAAATGAATTGAAATGTCTTATATAGCCAGCGTTAGCTGCGTTAATTCACCCATAAATAATATATATTTATAAATAATAATAAATGTAATCACTTCAAGTGTACCTGAGACTGGGGTGGGGAGAAAAATTCATACTTACCTGGAGCTTCCTCCAGCCTCCTTCAGACCTTTGGCTACCTCGCTGTCCTCCTGGAACACCTCGATCTTCTGCCAGGGTCCTCTGAAATTTCTTCAATTGGGGCCCGTTGGCGCATGTGCAGTTTGGCAGCGCGTTCACCCCCTTTCCGCTCCCATTGCTGGGAGCAGCCTGCACTTGCACAGTACGCTCCTGGGAATGGGGGTCGGTGTAAGTTGTGCATGCGCTGTACGCCTCGACAGGAGAAATTTCAGAGGACCCTGGTGGAGTATCAAGGCTGCCCAGGAGGACGGCGAGGGGGCAAAAGTTCTTAAGGAGGCTAGAGGAAGCCCTAGGTATGTATGAATTTCCCCCCATCCTCATCTCAGGATTTCTTTAAAGTGATCATAGGGCTATGGAGGTTGTCATGTATATTTCCTATTAATCCATACCAATTGCTATTTGGCTAACTCTGCTAACTCAGAGCACCTGATCTGTATACTCACTTTGAGTCATTGGCTAAGGGCCTATTCAAACTTGTAATCACAATACGCAATCATAATTGCGGATTCTCCCAAGCAAAAAATACGCCATTTCACATTGAATAAGGCACAGTCTATAAGACAAGGCTCTATACTAAGCATGGTCACTAAATCAATGCTTTTCAGATGAACTGAGGCTTCCATACATGCATAAGTTATCCATAGTAACCCCTTATATTGCCTTCTGCACATGAATGTAAAACTGGCTGTTGTTGACAATGCTCCAGTCCACTCATACTTATACATTCTACAGAACCTCTTGTAAAATAATGTTATAATTACCTCCCATGTTTGTTTCATCCAACTCACTCCCCTAGCCTTGCGCCCGCCAGTTTCCAGTGCGTAGCCCCACCCTCTTGCAGCAAAGTGCCATGGCACGCCTCCATCCGGGATAGAGGAAGTGGCATGGAAGCGTCACAGCCCTTTCCTGGAAGGGGGCTGTAGTACACGACAGAAGCCAGTGACTTAAGGGCTTGGGGAGTGAGGATCTGTAGAATGTGTAATTATGACTGAATAGACTTGTTAAGCTTTAGATTGTTAAGTGCTGCTTTTAAAAAGTATTCAAATTACCATGTAGTTGGGAACTATGTGCCTATCTGGCAGAAAGTTTGCACACTATGCAGTCTTATTACCTCTGCAGCACTGGCTGGTTTCACAAAATTCTGATGAGTCCCGGAGAGTCCCTAGACTTAGACTTGGCCACCAACTCCCCTTCCGACACCTGACAACTTGTTTTCATCAATGTCCATGCAGAACAGTATCATCACCAAGGAGCCAGACAGGATGTGGCCAGAACAGTAGAGAGTAGCCGGGGCAGGAGGAAGTGTGGCATGGTAAAAGAAATGGTAGAGGGGCACCTTGGTTTTCCAACCAGAAAGTCCACCAAAACAGCAGAATCAATCAATGGCAACAGCCAAAAATATGGAAAAAAAACCCTTATAAACTGGTCCAACTTGCTGCTGAATTAGCAGTACTCTGTAGTAGAGAGACTTGCCTCCACTTTGCTACAGGGTTGTTATCCGAATCCATAAAATGTTTGTAGGTTCCATACATGGTATGCTTTAGAGGCCCTCTCGTTCCTACTTACCAATTCTGGATCTATCCTTCATTTTGCCCAGCATTGGAGTACGACCTCTCGATGCCAGCCTAGCAAGGGTTCATTTGGGAGCATGGTCAGCCAACAACTGGTCCACCATTACGAAGCCTGAGATAGAACCACTAACCTATTGTCCATCGAAAATTCCTCAGGAGATTTATATTTCACTGTCAGAGCAGTTAATGCATACCGAAGGAAGTTCTGATTGGTAGTCCAGTTAATAAAGAAGTAGGTTCTGATTGGTTGTTGTCCATGAGAAAGCCCTATCAGACATGCCTGAGCACAAAATGACGTTCCTCGGTGTTCAGGCCCAGCCTTATATCAAAACCCTTTTTTGCTTTTTCCTTGCACCAGACCTTAACAAAGCCAAATACCTCATACATTGACCCTACCTCTAGCGTTACTGAAATATTACAAATACCCCTTATTATTGCTTTGAACGGGAACAACTAATATGTAGTTCTTTTATGTTGTAGGAAGTAGACATCTACTATAAAATAGGACATTATTGTGTAGATGAAAAATGAGTTACCTCCTGAGCAGGGACGTAGCTATAAATCAAGGGGACACCCAGTGAAAATTTGATGGAACCCCCCCCCACACCCACCTGTGTCCACACCCCTACCCTTGACAACATCTTGTGACCCACACAGCCTGGGGGCCCATCTCACAAGGGTCATAAAACAAGAGCAGCCATCATGATCCTCACACCCATAACAAGTGTAGCCACAAACACACCTGATCTGAAGGATGGACCCCTTTATTGGAGCGAGAAAAGTAGTAGTTGGGTTCCCTCACGGCTCTGGGGCCTTCTACGGTCACAGGGTCTGCTCCCCTGTAGTTACACCCCTGCTCATGAGTGATTTACGATACCTACAGAGTGAGTGGCTGTTGTGTCTGCATTGTTAGGTCATTGATATATTGTGATGTTGGGGATCGCTTATAATGTCTAGGCCAGGACTGGAAAACGGGTTGATATGAAAATGAAGAACTTCTTCGAGAAATTGTATTCTGGTTGATCTGCAGTTGGTTTTGTTTATCTCTTAGAAAAGATACAGTTGAGAAGAACATTGGCTTGCTGTAGTTTGTGTCAGTTTCACCAAAACAAGGTCATAACATAGGCCTGACATCTCCATACCCGATATTCCAATGGATTGTTCATTATGTAAATTCTATCAGGAAGGGGTGTGCCATCATTAGACACCATTATAGGTGCAGAAGTGTAAAGTATCTTGGCATTCTGGCAGGGATCTCTCACCACTGATACTGTATTTCTAAGAGGTACAGTATATAAGCCCAACAATAAGACTCATGGTGGAATCCATTGACAAATCTTGATCAACATTTGGTTGATCTGAACATTCAATAAATCAAACAAACAAACACAGAACATTTATATTGCGCTTTTCTCCTGGCGGACTCAAAGCGCCAGAGCTGCAGCCACTAGGACGCGCTCTATAGGCAGTAGCAGTGTTAGGGAGACTTGACCAAGGTCTCCTTACTGAATAGGTGCTGGCTTACTCAACAGGCAGAGCCGAGATTCGAACCCTGGTCTCCTGTGTCAGAGGCAGAGCCCTTAACCATAAATGCCTTATAAGGCATGGTGGATCGCTAAACAAAATTATGGGAGAGCTGTACAGGCAATAAGTTCTCACACGGGACACTCACAAATACTTGCCTTTAACCTATCAGCAGCTTCAAACAAATGATCTCGTTTGAGATAAGTGCACTGCTTTTGACCTGTAGGCGGTAGAACTGGTTGTGCTGTAAATTCTTGGAATGCTTTGCTGTCTCTCTACTATTAAAAGAAAATATAGAAACTGAAAGCAAAAATCCTCTGCTATCGTCTTACTTTGCCCCCTAGTGACAAGTGTCCATAAATACACGTTACAGCAGTACTAATTAGTAGAATGGAAATGTAACAAATAAGAAATAAAAAAAATTAGGCTAAAATAAATTGGCCTGGAGCACTTGCAAGCACTTGCAAATAAATTGGCTGCTAAAGGGTTAGTGGTGAATCTGTAGGTAGGTTTGCTGTCTGAAATCATTTAAGATAGGACAGCATGAGTCATCAGGAGGGAGGGGTTTAGAAATGACCACGTGGCAGGTAGGAGGCACAGCAGTGCTGTGCAGTCACATACTATAATAGTCATAGATGTCTAGTAGCTGTATCAGGGAAGGAAAAGGTTATCTTGGGGGGAGGGGGGGGGGGTCAGTTAAGCTGTCAGTTCATGCATCTGTTGTAAGATGAAAGTGAGGTATATTCCTTGTATCCACTACAGGTACACTTTAAAGCATACCTGAAGGGACATGTGACATGATGAGTTAAAATAGGTACCTATAGTACTAACCCTGCTGAGAAATTGTCTCAAGTCCCTTTCTGCTTTCCAATACAGCTTTCTCCTTAATGTGGACCTGAACTCAGAACTTCCTCTCTGCGCTAAAAGATAAGCAACAGCATAATAAAAGCTTTAAAGAAAAACATTCCTTTGTTACAGCTGATACAAATCCTGCAATACATTACAAATTAGCTGTTCTGCCAAGGCAGCCAGCTGACAACTGCAAGATCAAATTACATTTGTGCTTAGTCACAGATGCGGGGGATTAAAACAGGCTAAACTCTCCAAATACATACGGTATATATTTCTCTCTGTTTTCCTTCTGTCCTGTGCAAGAGTTCAGGTCCACTTTAGGGAAAAGTTTTATGCCCTGTTTCAGTTTTGGAAGTCATAAAGTTACACAATGGAAGTAGATTGATGTTCAAACTCAGCTTAATTACAAAAATACATGTTTTGTTCCTAAAAATGGATTTCTGTTCCATACAAAAGGATTCAAGCGCATTTTTTTGCCCTGCAAATGGAAAGCAATTTTCCTTTGCCGACATTTTTCTTTCCCTGTCCTGCGTAGACACCGCCCGTGGCGCGGTACAATAGCCGCGGGTTGTCGGGCTGTTTGCGTTTTGACCTGGGAAATGGCGACCGGCAAGATGACGCGTGTTTTTCTTTCTTTTTTAAAGGCTGAAAACATTTTATTTATGTTTCTTTTGGATGTCAGATGACATAAAGGATTATAAAGTAAAACGTTGCTTTCAGAAAATTTAAAGTTTTTAGGGGATGCTAAAACAAACTAGTATTTAGGAAAATCAAAAATATAAAACAATTATTTGAAAATAGTAATAATTTTTTTTTTTTCATTGGGAATGCAATTTCTACTCTATTAAGAGAGTCTGAAGCGATTTTGAAAAAAAAACAGACAAACAGATACTTACCTAAGGAGAAGAAAGGCTCCTCGCGGTCCCTGCGTACCCCTGCGGGCTCCCCTGTTAGCAGTCTACAACCGATCAATCGTAGACTGCTCTCTTCTGCTTTGCTGGGCATCAGAAGTCTTTGGAAGTACCCGGGCTCCTGAAGACAGGCGGCTCTGTACTGCGCACGTGCGAGCAGCCTCTTTCGTGCACTTAGGTGTGCGCAGTACAGAACTGCCTGTCTTCCAGAAGTCTCAGGCTCCCATAGACTTTTAGTCTCTTCCGCAGCAGGAGCTTTGAATGGAGAAGTCTACGGGGGAACGAGGGGATTGTGAGGAGAATGGGGAGGTTCTATAGGACCCAGAGCCTTTCCTCTCCTTAGGTAAGTATCTGTTTTTTGTTTTTAATATCACTTCAGATTTACTTTAAAAAGAACCGGAGGTGGGCAGATGAGGGGTGGAGGCATGTTCTCTGCCTCATGACATGCCTCTGTGTCCCCCCACCGCCGCTCTCTGCCCCCCCCCCCCCCCCCCCCCACTGCGCTATAGCTCCCTGAGATTGGTGACATTATTTGTCGCCATCTTGGAAGTAAACACAGGGGAGAGGGATTCCCTGGTGGCGTTCCTACCAGGTCTCCAGAGCTGCCATTGGGCAGCTCTCTCTCCCTAGCCGTGCCTCCTGCTGCTCCCCCGCCTCCCTGCGCGCTGGTAAGAGAATGAATCTCTCTTACTAGCATCATAGCCCAGAGATCACGGAAGTGAAAGTGGGCCATTGCGGCCTGCAGGAGCAACGGAGAGCGGCTTTTTTTAGGCTAATTGATCAGCTCAGCCCCCTGGATCGAGTAGCTTAATTTTTTTTTAATTGTATGATGAGTAGCCTACTTTTTTTTAATTTTATGAACCCACCTCAGGCTCTCTTTAAATCAAACCGGACCTTAAAGTGAACCTAAAGCCAAGTTTAAAAAATGAGATTAACTCACCTGGGGCTTCCCTCAGCCCCCCGCAGCCGATCGGTGCCCTCGCAGCCACGCTCCGATGGTCCAGGACCCGCCGGCGAACACTTCCGGTTTGGCCGCCACCGACCGACAGGCATGGGAACGCGGGTGATTCTTCGCGTTCCCAGCCTGTATATCGCCCCCTATGCTGCAAGGAGAGGAGAGCCCATGTACCCAAGGAGAGGAGAGCCTCTGGACTCTCTAGAGACTTCCCACGCTGTCCTCCGGACCTCTGTTGCTGCTGCATAAGCAGTTCCAGCTTACTGCGCGGGTGCGACCGTACCCACGCAGGTGCAGAATGGCCACACTCGCGTCTGAAGTGGTACGCGGCCCCGATGTTCCTAGTTAAAATTATTGGATTTTATTCATTGGACACTAATTTGGCTTCTTTTGCCACAATTCTCACAAGACTTACTTACTTACATCTTCTGTTTAGAAAAACTTTTGAGCACTCGAAATAGAAAAAGCACCAAAAAAGTAGGTGAAAAGGTTCTGTCAACATTTCAAGTGTTTTCTAGCTTGATGGTGGCTCAAAAGGCATTTTATCAATATGGGCCCATATGCAATTAACGTTTTCTCCTGAGTTTTCTCCTAGGTGATATATTCACAACTTGCCAATGCAATGCTTTTTAAGCCAGCAGCAAACAAGAAAATACTCAGTTATTTTCATAGTACTTTTTTTTACCTACTTTTTGGTACTTTTTTTTAATTATAAAATGCTGAAAAGTTATTTTAAAATTGGAAAATTATATCCTAGGAGATAGCTTAGGAGAAAAAGTTAGTTGCATATGGGCCCTGATCTCCCAGAGTGCACTGGGGCACAAGGCTGCATAGCTACCGTATATAGCTTAGCCGAAACATCAATGGGAGGGTGGGGTTACATATCAATATACAGCATACGGATAGGAAGTGTTTCTGATGCTGAACCCAGGATAATTAGTATAACATTTGGAATCCCGAATGATGTATTACATAGTATACATAGTTACATAGTTATTTTGGTTGGAAAAAGACTTACGTCCATCGAGTTCAACCAGTATAAAACCAGTATTACATTCTTCTATAGTCTTCTGCTTAAGCTTATCATTACGTAGGCACTGTATTCGACCTGAGGAAGTGGGCACAGACCAACGAAACGCAAATTAAAGTTCGTTGTTTATTATACGAATTTGTCTTCATTGAGGTAAGCCATCTCACAAGTTTTTCATTTTAGCTGTTTTTAACACAATTTTATCATACCCTAGACGCCTCTTACCCTTTGTGTTATCCACCCTCCTTCTGTAGGGGTGTTCTATTAGGTCAGGAGGATTTTCATCAGCCACATAACCATCTAGAGTTTTTTACAAAGAGAGCGACTGCGTCCAGCTCAACTGGACACCCGAGTAGAGTTGGGTTTGTGCCTCTCCATCTCCCTATAGTGGTCATCATTTAAACACTGTTGTGACATACTGCAACATTTGCCCTCCTGTTGTGTTTTTTTGTTTTGTTTTTTGCCTTCAGGGTGTGATTACCCTACACACCTGTATATACCCTCTTTCCCTGAAAATAAGACCTGCCCAGAAAATAAGCCCTAGATGGAATTTTGAGCATGCTTGAAATATAAGCCCTACCCCAAAAATAAGCCCTAGCGGAAGTTAGAGGAGGAAGAGGCAGCCAGCAAGCAGGGACACAATGGTGCAGTGCAGATTGGGCACCAGGCCTGTCATCCCAGCACACAGCAAGGTTATCAGCTGTCAGCAGGGATGACAGGGCAGGTGCCTGATCAGTACACTAGCATACCTTCCAATCCAGGAACAGCCCAGTACAAAAGAACTAGAAATGTTCTGCTAAGAGACACTTCCTGATATAAATATAAGCCCTCCTCTGAAAATAAGCCCTAGAACATCTTTTGGAGCAAAAATTAATATAAGACACTGTCTTATTTTCGGGGAAACATGGTATTTTATTGCGGTGCCTCTTTATATGGGTACCCTATGTTATTTCTTTTAAATACACCAATGGTGAGTGTCCTCCACAACAATTTTCAGGCCTAGCTAACTGCCACCTCCTTGATGGAGTGAAATGATGGTGGTCACCACCTTAGATAGATTGTCCATAATGTTCAACAAGCATCAAACTAGATTCCACCCAGGAGAGAATCCGAAGACATAATAACAAAAGTTGTTTCGGTGATACCTTTAATAACTAACTGTACAAGATTTCTCTGCCAAGCTTTCAAAACTTGACATTTCTTCTTCAGGCATGTTCAGAACAATGTAATCAGATGGATCAGAACCATGTGATGGTTCTGATCCAGTTCTGTAACATGCCTGATGAAGAAACGTAAAGTTTTGAAGGCTCGGCAGAGAAGTCTTGTACAGTTAGTCATTAAAAGCATCACCTAAACAACTTTTGTTATGTCTTCGGATTCTCTCCATGACCAATACTGGACCACATGCAACTGACTCAGGAGAGAGTGAAACTTGGAGACGGAGACACAAACTACAGAGGTTAAATGTCATCATTACAGTTATTGAGAGATTATATATAGCCGTAGAGTTGACATGGAGTAAGGGCTGTCATTAAATTGTGCCAAACTTTTTTTTATGCCTATAGAAACGAAGTATTTCAGCAGCCCTGCCCAGTCCCTGGCAATGCTCTTCATGTACAGTACTTTGTATATAGGGTTCAATAATAGCACATTACAATACGATGAATGTACGTTTTCTTTTCAATAAAATGTGAATTGTAAATAATATTGCCTAAATCTCTTTATGACGCATAGTTTTATCTGAAGTCTATTTTACACTTTGGAAATTGTATTTGCTGTGTAGTGGCTGTTTTACTTCTATATATGCTGGACTATCTCTAAGCCCAGCCTGTCTGTGTTGCTTTTGTATATGTGAATTAAGCCCAAATGCGCTGTTGCCTTAAAGTGTACCTGTCACTCTGACATGTTGGAGGCACCTGTGGTTTTAAAATGTCTACTAAGATTGTTTTCTGGACTACTTCACCAAGATGTTACAAAGAGCAACAATATTGTGTAAACAGGTGCTTAGCTGAGAAGCTAGGGATCCCAGTCTGAGTTTAACTTTGGGTCTTTCACGCATTCTATATACATAATAATTGATGTGAAGCACCAAAAGCTGCCAAAGACAGCCGCAATGTCAGAGAGGTGTTAGCAGGGGAGGAGACCATTGCAGTGCCAGAGAGCTGTAAGCAGGGAAGGGGACAGGTTACAGGCACATTATCAGAGACGTGTAAGCAGGGAAGGGAACAGCTGCAGTGTCAGAGAGGTGTAAGCAGGGGAGGGGACAGGTGCAGTGTCAGAGAGGTTTAAGCAGGGGAGGGGACAGTCGCAGTGCCAGAGAGCTGTAAGCAGGGGAGGGGACAGGTTACAGGCACATTATCAGAGAAGTGTAAGCAGGGAAGGGGACTGCTGCAGTGTCAGAGAGGTGTAAGCAGGGGAGGGGACAGGTGCAGTGTCAGAGAGGTGTAAGCAGGGGAGGAGACAGCTGCAGTGTCAGAGAGGTGTAAGCAGGGGAGGGGACAGCTGCAGTGTCAGAGAGGTGTAAGCAGGGGAGGGGACAGTCGCAGTGTCAGAAAGGTGTAAGCAGGGGAGGGGACAGGTGCAGTCTCAAGGTGGCCACACACCATACAATTTTTTAAATATCTGTTCAATTTAAGAATTGCAATACATTTTTCTGACTGATTGTAACATTCCAAAAATATGACCAATGTACCACACACCTATGTTCATTTTTTTCCTCAATTATGATAAAAATTATGATAAAAATTAACAATCCAACACACACCATACAATCTTTAGTAGAAATTGAAAATAAATATCTGGCATTCCGGATCTTTAGATTTTTTTCGAGAGATACGATCATTTTTATCGAATTACTGTAAAATCGAATCATTTTATTGTATCATGTGTGGCCACCTTCAGAGAGATGTAAGTAGGGGAGGGGACAGGTTACAGGCACAGTATCAGAGAGGTGTAAGCAGGGAAGGGAACAGCTGCAGTGTCAGAGAGGTGTAAGCAAGGGAGGAGACCGTTGCAAAGTCAGAGAGGTGTAAGCAGGGGAGGAGAGGTCACAGGCACAGTATCAGAGAGGTGTAAGCAGGGGAGGGGACAGCTGCAGTGTCAGAGAGGTGTAAGCAAGGGAGGGAACAGCTGCAGTGTCAGAGAGGTGTAAGCAGGAGAGGGGACAGCTGCAGTGTCAGAGAGGTGTAAGCAAGGAAGGAGACCGTTGCAGGGTCAGATAGATGTAAGCAGGGGAGGGGAGGGGTCACAGGCACAGTATCAGAGAGGTGTAAGCAGGGGAGGGGACAGCTGTAGTGTCAGAGAGGTGTAAGCAGGGGAGGGGATAGCTGCAGTGTCAGAGAGGTGTAAGTAGGGGAGGGGACAGCTGCAGTGTCAGAGAGGTGTAAGCAGGGGAGGGGGTAGCTGCAGTGTCAGAGAAGTGTAAGCAGGGGAGGAGACAGCTGCAGTATCAGAGAGGCATAAACAGGGGAGGAGACTGTTGCAGTGTCAGAGAGGTGTAAGCTGGGGAGGGGACAGCCGCAGTGTCAGCGAAGTGTAAGCAGGGGAGGGGACAGCTGCAGTGTCAGAGAGGTGTAAGCAGGGGAGGGGACAGCTTCAGTGTCAGAGAGGTTTAAGCAGGGGAGGAGACTGTTGCAGTGTCAGAGAGGTTTATGCAGGGGAGGGGACAGGCACAGTGTCAGGTGTAAGCAGGGGAGGGGACAGCTGCAGTGTCAGAGAGATGTAAGCAGGGGAGGGGACTGTTGCAGTGTCAGAGAGGTGTAAGGAGGGGAGGGGATAGCTGCAGTATCAGAGAGGCATAAACAGGGGAGGAGACTGTTGCAGTGTCAGAGAGGTGTAAGCTGGGGAGGGGACAGCTGCAGTGTCATAGAGGTGTAAGCAGGGGAGGGGACAGCTGCAGTGTCATAGAGGTTTAAGCAGGGGAGGAGACCATTGCAGTGTCAGAGAGGTGTATGCAGGGAAGGGGACAGGCACAGTGTCAGGTGTAAGCAGGGAGGGGACAGCTGCAGTGTCAGAGAGATGTAAGCAGGGGAGGGGACTGCAACAGTGTCAGAGAGGTGTAAGCAGGGGAGGGGACAGTTGGAGTGTCAGAGAAGTGTAAGCAGAGGAGGAGACAATCAGTGTCAGAGAGGTGTAAGTGGGGAGGGGAACAGTTTGGTAATAATTATCACTATTCAAAGTATGTATAGAAGTGATCATTACCAGCACAGAATAAATTTAAAACTAATACAACATGTGAAGGAGGGCCCTTGCAAGGTTGCACTCTCTGCATCCCTATTGTGATGTTGCTGTGTGTAAAAGTGTATTCATCCATGGAAGTCAATTGGTATCCAACTCAGATGACAGCAAACTTAAATGAAGTTGGTTAGTGAGGGTTCAAGCAGTTTGTAGACGATCATAACCATTACAAAAATATCCCAAAGGGGCATCCCAAAAAATTTAAATGTATGGAAAAGTTAGTTGAGTTATCCAAAGTAAGGGTCGTGGAGCAACAGGATTTGAATACAGAAGTAATTAATTTACGAAACTGTCTCAAAGCAACACACTGATTTCATCAGGTTAAAAGTCTAGATAAAAAAAGATAAGTACATTGTAAGTTTCGGTTCCCAAATGGTATCCAAAAATATGATTGTGGTTGGAAGGCCAAAACTCTGATCTACTGTTCTTCTTGATTAGAAAAGGTCAATGAATAATTATTTGCATTCAAATCCAAAGCAGTGCATGCATACCAAATACCCCACAGATCATCAGAATCGTAACTCTGAAAATGTATGAAAGTGAAATTTACCCGTTATGATAGGTATCTTGAACAAACAACAAATCGGTTTAGTTAGCATTCTGAACCAACCTAAGGTCAACCTTCACTGTTCATTGTCTAGTAAACTGAATTCTGATTGGTTGCTCTAACCCAACAGCAGTGATGTCACTAGTCCAACCCACACAGGTTCTGCCTCTGGCATTCAGATTCGACAAGGACACTTTAACGTTCAGGTGGATATACACTGTGACTTTTGCCTTGTCTTTAAGCCTGGACTTTCATTTTTCTGTACGAGTGTGTTTTTGGGGGGTACAGCTCAAATCTCCCAGCTGTGAAGATTCGCCCGTCTGTGGGCGATGTAAGTCAACTTTGATTGCTTCAGCTTTTTTATACCCATATATAGATATATAAATATGTAAATGTTATTTATTTAGTCTGGAGATCTGTACAGTATGTGGACAATGGGGTCTGTGCATACCACTTCCATTTCTGGCTCATCCATCTCCATGCTGCGGGGGAGGGATCATCCTCTGTAGTAGCCACTGCTGAACAAGCAATAAACGGAAAATTGATGTAAAAAAAAACAAAGTGTTGTCTCCTTTATTCCGCTGATAGTGACAATGCATTCATTGTGATTGCCTCATTCCTGGCGCTGAGCTGACCGTGTGCAATCCGCTCATTTCTGGGACTGACAATGGGCAGGTAGGTGTATTGATAAGTAGAATATTGATAGTGTGAGATTTGTGCTCACCAAACAGAAATGAACTGCCCATCATCAGGTGATCATGGGCAGATTCAACTAAAGGTGGCCACACACCATACAATTTTTTTAAATATCTGTTCAATTTAATTGCAATCAATTTTTTTGACTGATTGTAACATTTCAAAAATATGACCAATGTACCACACACCTACGTTCAATTTTTTCCTCAATTATGATAAAAATGATTGAAAAACTCAGAGAAAATTGCTAGGGTGCAGTGGCGTAGCAACGGGGATAGCCGCCGTAGCGTTGCTATGGGGCCCGCGGTATCCCTACGCCACAGGGGCCCGTGCAGAGTCAGTGGACTTTTTTTGGACTTTTTTATTTTTTTTTTAATGATGCCGTCAGGGCCCCCCCTCAGGCCCGTCCGCCCCCCCCCCCCCCCCCCCCGATAATTTTAAAACAGAGGCGCGCCGCCCTCCCCCGGCCCCCCACCTCTGATAAGGTGGCTGGTGAGGAGGGGGACCACGTGGCGGCGCATTGATCCTCCCTGGCTGCCGGGCCGACACTTACTGTATAGTTCCGGCCAGCCAGGGAGGCAGAAGGAGGAGACAGCAGGAGGAGTCAGAGAGTGACTCAATCTCTCCGAGACTCCACAGTCAGTCAGACCTCGTGGTGACTGTCTGACTGGCTGCGACCAGGAGCAGGAGGGAGAGGACCGAGGAGGAGAGCGGAGCACACCGACCTGACCCGACCGTGCACCGTCCCACGCAAGCTTGTAAGTACTTTGTGCGTGCGTGGGGACGCGTGCCTCACTGGTGCTGCTGCCTGCAGTGGACAGAGGTGGGTGGGTGATGGGGCCAGCCCGGGGGACTTGCTGCCTGCTGCTGCCAGCCTGCCACCCATACCTGGCCAGCGGGCGGCCATGATGCAACCTGGTGCTGGGGGGGGGGGGCAGGGTAGAGAGAGAGAGAGATTTGCTGGGGGGGGGGGCGGAGAGAGAGTTGCTTTTGCTGGCTGCTGGGGAGGTGGATGGGGGGAGCGAGTTGCTGGCAGGGGAGGGGGGGGGGGGGGGGGGTGTAGAGAGTTGCTGGCTGCTGTGGGGGGGGGGGGGGGGGATGGGGGAGAGAAAGGTGCTGGCTGCTGTGGGGGGGGGGGGGGGGAGAAAGGTGCTGGCTGCTGTGGGGGGGGGGGGGGATGGGAGGAGAGAAAGGTGCTGGCTGCTGTGGGGGGGGAGGGGTATGGGGGAGAGAGAGGTGCTGGCTGCTGGGGGGGGGGGGGGGGGGGTATGGGGAGAGAGAGGTGCTGGCTGCTGTGGGGGGGGGGGGGAGATGGGGGGAGAGAGAGGTGCTGGCTGCTGTGTGTGGGGGGATGGGGGGAGAGAGAGGTGCTGGCTGCTGTGTGTGGGGGGATGGGGGAGAGAAAGGTGCTGGCTGCTGTGTGTGGGGGGATGGGGGAGAGAAAGGTGCTGGCTGCTGTGTGTGGGGGGATGGGGGAGAGAAAGGTGCTGGCTGCTGTGTGTGGGGGGATGGGGGAGAGAAAGGTGCTGGCTGCTGTGTGTGGGGGGATGGGGGAGAGAAAGGTGCTGGCTGCTGTGTGTGGGGGGATGGGGGAGAGAAAGGTGCTGGCTGCTGTGTGTGGGGGGATGGGGGAGAGAAAGGTGCTGGCTGCTGTGTGTGGGGGGATGGGGGAGAGAAAGGTGCTGGCTGCTGTGTGTGGGGGGATGGGGGAGAGAAAGGTGCTGGCTGCTGTGTGTGGGGGGATGGGGGAGAGAAAGGTGCTGGCTGCTGTGTGTGGGGGGATGGGGGAGAGAAAGGTGCTGGCTGCTGTGTGTGGGGGGATGGGGGAGAGAAAGGTGCTGGCTGCTGTGTGTGGGGGGATGGGGAGAGAGAAAGGTGCTGGCTGCTGTGTGTGGGGGGATGGGGAGAGAGAGAGGTGCTGGCTGCTGTGTGTGAGGGGATGGGGGAGAGAGAGGTGCTGGCTGCTGTGTGTGGGGGGATGGGGGAGAGAGAGGTGCTGGCTGCTGTGTGTGGGGGGATGGGGAGAGAGAGAGGTGCTGGCTGCTGTGTGTGAGGGGATGGGGAGAGAGAGAGGTGCTGGCTGCTGTGTGTGAGGGGATGGGGAGAGAGAGAGGTGCTGGCTGCTGTGTGTGAGGGGATGGGGAGAGAGAGAGGTGCTGGCTGCTGTGTGTGAGGGGATGGGGAGAGAGAGAGGTGCTGGCTGCTGTGTGTGAGGGGATGGGGAGAGAGAGAGGTGCTGGCTGCTGTGTGTGAGGGGATGGGGAGAGAGAGAGGTGCTGGCTGCTGTGTGTGAGGGGATGGGGAGAGAGAGAGGTGCTGGCTGCTGTGTGTGAGGGGATGGGGAGAGAGAGAGGTGCTGGCTGCTGTGTGTGAGGGGATGGGGAGAGAGAGAGGTGCTGGCTGCTGTGTGTGAGGGGATGGGGAGAGAGAGAGGTGCTGGCTGCTGTGTGTGAGGGGATGGGGAGAGAGAGAGGTGCTGGCTGCTGTGTGTGGGGGGATGGGGAGAGAGAGAGGTGCTGGCTGCTGAGGGGGATGGGGAGAGAGAGTTGCTGGCTGCTGCCAACCGCCACCCATACCTGGCCGGCGGCCATGATGCTACATGTGCCTGGCTGCTGTGTGGGGGGGGGGGCGAGGATTGGTTTATTTTCTGCGCACATAACAATTATGTGAATTCTCCCCACATAGCGACTATTTTCTGGTGGCTGCTCCCCACATAACGATTATGTTCTGGTAATTGCTCCCCACATAACGATTATTTTCTGGTGATTACTCCCCACATAACGATTATTTTCTGGTGATTGCTCCCCACATAGCGATTATTGTCTGGTGACTGCTCCCCACATAGCGATTATTGTCTGGTGACTGCTCCTCACATAGCGATTATTGTCTGGTGACTGCTCCCCACATAGCGATTATTGTCTGGTGACTGCTCCCCATATAATGATTTTTGTCTGGTGAATGCTCCCCCCACATAGCGATTATTGTCTGGTGACTGCTGCTCCCCACATAGCTTTTATTGTCTGGTGACTGCTCCCCCCCACATAGCGATTATTGTCTGGTGGATGCTCCCCCACATAGCGATTATTGTCTGGTGATAGTTCCCCATATAACGATTATTGTCTGGTGAATGCTCCCCCACATAGCGATTATTGTCTGGTGATAGTTCCCCATATAACGATTATTGTCTGGTGAATGCTCCCCCACATAGCGATTATTTTCTGGTGAAATGCTGCTCTCTTTACAAATATTTTCTGGTGAAATGCTGCTCTCTTTACAATTAATTTATTGTGAAATGCTGCTCTCTTTACGATTAATTCAGGGCTGAGGAGTCGAGGCAATTTTGGGCACTCGGAGTTGGAGTCGGAGTCGTTGATTTCATAAACGTCAGAGTCGGATGATTTCTGTACAAAATCTACAGCCCTGTTAAGTATTAGACTAAGGAGTTGGAGTCGAGGAGTCGGAGCCATTTTGGGTATCTGGAGTCGGAGTTGGAATCATGGTTTCATAAACTGAGGAGTTGGAGTCGGAAGATTTTTGTACCGACTCCACAGCCCTGAATTATTTATGGTGAAACGCTGCCCACTTTACAATTCATTTCTGGTGAAATGCTGCTCACTTTACAATTATTTTCTGGTGAAATGGGGGGAGGGGGTGGTGGAGGGAGGGGAGGGGGGGGGAGGGGAGGGGGGGGGGCCCATACAAAAAATTTGCTATGGGGCCCAGTCATTTCTAGCTACGCCCCTGCTAGGGTGTGTATATTAATAAATTAACAATCCAACACACACCATACAATCTTCAGTAGAAATTGAAGAGAATTATCTGGCATATTGGATCGATTTAAATTGTAAAAACGGGAAATCCGATCGGATTTTTCAGTCAAATGAAAAAAAATGCTTTCGATTTTTTGAGAGATACGATCGTTTTTATCGAATTACTGTAAAATCGGATCATTTTATTGTATGGTGTGTGGCCACCTTAAGAGACAAATCTCGCTCTGATCGAGAAATCTGTCAGCTGCCCATACACAGCATGTTGATTACCAATCGATTTCATGCTGAAATCGATCAGGAATCAGCCTTGTGGCACCGAATCTGACGCTGCCCCCCCCCCCCCCCCCCCCCCCCCCCCACCCCAATATCAAACGTATCACTTTTTGGGCATGAATTAAAAATGCCGATTTAAAGAGACAGTTACGCGAAAAAATAAATGATGATATAATGAATTGGTTGCGTAGTACGAATAATTACTAGAATATTAGAAGCACAGAAAATATTCTCATATTTTTATTTTCAGTTATAGAGTGTTTTTTTTATAACATTGCATCATTCTCTAGTATTTGCAGTTTACACACTACTCAGCATTCTAAATGATTTTACAGAGCAGGTCTATGAACTTTTGAACTGTTCTCTGCAGAAGAAAAAAAATTACAGTGCCTGACACTTGAGATAAGAAGCTTCAGATGACAGAACTCTCTGCGACTTTGAAAGTCATGGAGCTCAATGGCTTTTTTGCATAGATAACAACTGGAGTTTCTTAACTCTTCCTGTACTGGAAACAATATTAGACTTATGTATCTTTTTTGTGCTTCAGTGTCTCTTTAAAGCACACCTAAGATGAGTGGATTATGAAGGCTGACATATTTATTTTCTTTAAAACAATACCAGTTGCTTAGCAGACCTGCTGATCCTCTGCCACTAATACTTTTAGGCTTCTTGCACACCAAGACGTTGCGTTAGGTGCTACGTTATGGTCGCATAACGTGCACCTAACACAATGTATGGTGCTGCAAGAGCCGACGGTAGAGTGAGCCGCGTTAGGCGGCTCGAGTCCTATAATGTCTCCCAGAGTGGCGCTGATTGGCCAGCGGGACCACGTGATGCGGAGCGAGACACTCCGCATCACGTGGTCCCGCGGCCAATCAGCGCCCGCCAGTGCAGTGAATATTAAGTAGCCATGTGCGCGGCTACTGTAGCTGTCTCTCCCCGCCTCCTCTCCGCCCCCCACTGCGCATGTGCAAACAGTCTAACGCGGCTATAGCCGCTCCAACGCCGTAGCATGCTGCACTTTGCACAGAACGTGCAGCGTTACATGTAACGCAACGTGGGCTGTGTGAACAGCCCACTTGTGTTACATTGCTGTGCGTTGGGGGAGCGTTACAGGCGCACGTTAGCCATAGGCCCTGAACAAGCATGCAGCAGTTCAGGTGCTCTGACTGAAGTCTGACAAGATTACCTGCATGCTTGTTTCTGTTGTGATTCAGACACTACAGCAGCAAAAGAGATCAGCAGGGCTGCTAGGCAACTAATATCATTTTGAAGAAAATAAATATGGCAGCCTCCATATGCCTCTCAATTCAGTTGTCCTTTAAAAGTAGATTATGAGAATGGGTTAAAAGGCGTTTGAAAATGATCTGCAATCACTGATATAAATTGGGACTACATTTACAGCGATGCCCATAATTATTCATACCCCGGCAAATTTTGACTTAAAGTTACTTTTATTCAACCAGCAAGTAATTTTTAGACGGGAAATGGCATAGGTGTCTCCCAAAAGACAATAAGACGATGTACAAGAGGCATTATAGTGGAAAAAAAATTCTCAGCTTTTATTTACATTTGAGCAAAAAGTGTCCAGTCCAAAATTATTCATACTCGTCTCAATAATCAATAGAAAAGCCTTTGTTGGCTATTACAGCAATCAAACGCTTCCTATAATTGCAATCCAACTTTTTCCATGTCTCCACAGGTATTTTGCCCATTCATCTTTAGCAATGAGCTCTAAATCTTTCAGGTTGGAGGGTCTTCTTGCCATCACCCTGATCTTTAGCTCCCTCCACAGATTCTCAATTGGATTCAAGTCAGGACTCTGGCTGAGCCACTCCAAAACGTTAATGTTGTTATCTTCACCACTGTTGCCAGGGCCGGCCCTAGACTTTTTGCCGCCTGAGGCAAAATTTTTAAAAAATCGCCAAGCCCCCCCCCCCCCCCCGCCCGTGGGTGGGGGGGCCACCGAGCTGGAGGGATAGCGGGCAGGAAAGGGGTATTGGGCCTAGCAGTGGGGAGGCCCCCCCCCCATCCCTCACCTGGGTCCCTCGATCTGCGCTACCCTCCAGCTGTAAATAGTTAAGTACCAGCGTATAGATTAAGAAGCAACCGGCGGGGATCACTCACCTTTTCTGCGTTCCAAAGTGCGCTCCACTGACGTCACTTCCTGCAACGCCGTCCACTTACAATACTGTGCAGGAAGTGACGTCAGTGGAGTGCTCGCTGGAACGCGGAAGAGGTGAGTGATCCCCGCCCGTTGCCTCTTAATCTACACACTGGTACTTAACTATTTACAGCTGGAAGGGAGCGCAGATTGGAAGATCCAGGCGAAGGAGGGGGGGGGGGTCCGACCCCCCTCCCCACCGCTAGGCCCAATACCCCCTTTCTGCCCGCTACTCCTCCAGCTCGGCGGGCGGCCCCCCACCCATGGGCAGGCGGGTGCCCCCCTGATGTGCCGCCTGAGGCAAATGTTTCACCCCGCCTCATGAGCGGGCCGGCCCTGACTGTTGCTGTTTGTTTTGGGTCATTGTCATGCTGAAATGTCCACTGGTGCCCAAGGCCAAGTTTCTCTGCAGACTGCCTGATGTTGTCGTTGAGAATCCTCATGTATTGTTCTTTTTTCATGCTGCCGTTTACTGTGATTAGGTTCCCTGGTCCATTGGCTGAAAAACACCCCCAAAGCACTAGGTTCCCACCATCATGTTTGACACTGAAGATGGTGATCTTTGGGTTGAAGGCTTCCCCTTTTTTATGCCAAATGAAGGAAACATCATTGTGACCAAACTATTCAATTTGTGTTTCATCTGACCATAACACAGGAGACCAGAACTCTTCTTCTTTGTCCAGATGAGCATTTGCAAAGGCCAAGCAAGCTTTTGTGTGCCTTATCTGGAGAAGTGGCGTCCTCCTTGGTCTGCATCCGTGGAACCCAGCAGTGTGCAGTGTCTGTTCGATTGTCTGACTTGAGCCATTGCCACCAGCAGAGCCCAGATTCACCCGGATGGCCTTGGTGGTGATCCTTGGATTATTTTTCTCCTCTCTCACTATCCTCCTGGCAAGCACAGGTGTCACTTTTGGCTTCCGACCATGTCCTCTGGATTTTCCACAGTGCGGAACTTCTTGTATTTTTAATAATACTTTGCACTGTAACCACTGGAACTTGAAAACATTTAGAAATGGCCTTGTAGCCCTTTTCTGATTTGTGAGCAGCCACAATGGGCAGCCGCAGGTCCTCAGTGAGCTCCTTTGTTTTAGCCATGTCTGTTCACAAACCAATTGCAGAGAGCTGCTGTTTTTCACCTGTTGAGTTGATTAAAACAGCTGCTCCATACAGGGGCGTAACTAGGAATCGCCGGGCCACCCTGGAGAAATTCTTAGGGGCTGGAGGGGTCGCAGCATGAGGGGAGAGCTTGGTGGCACGTCGGTGGGGAGGGTGACGGTCCCCCCCTCCCTCACCTCTGGCTCTGCGCTCCTCTCCAGCATTGAATAAAGTGTATGCAGGCGGCGGGGCAGCGGCAGATAGCTTCCGTGCGCTCCACGGATGTTCCTCTTTCTAGCTTCTGACATGACTTCCTGTATAAACAGGAAGTCGCGTCAGACACTAGAGGGAGAAATGTCCGCGCTGGAGCGCACGGAAGGGATGTATCTGCCGCTGCCCCGCCGCCTGCATACACTTTATTCAATGCTGGAGGGGAGCGCAGAGGGGAGAGAGCCCAAGGTGAGGGAGGGGGGGACCGTCCCCCCTATTCACCGACGTGCCACCAAGCTCTCCCCTCATGCTGCGACCCCTCCAGCCCCCCAAACACGGCCCTGAGCGGGCCCCCCACGAGAGCATGGGCTGCATCCCTATTGTTATGCCCGTGGCCCCCAATGAATCAAGGTAATTAGGATTCTTTAGAACAGCGTGGACTATTTGGAATGGTATAGAACATTGGATTTTCCCACAGACTGTGACAGTGTGTGAAGTGTATGAATAATTTAGCACTGGACACTTTTTGCTCAAATGTAAATAAAAGGTGAGAAATGTTTTTTTCCCCAATAATGCCTCTTGTACATCGTCTTGTTGTCTTTTAGGAGGCAGAAAATTTGCCAGGGGTATGAATAATTATGGGCAGCACTGTATGTAATGCTTTGTGGATTTCCCTTTTATGCTGGGGATATCTATACTTCCTTACAGGGGCTTCAAAAGCAGCTTTGTGCTTCTCATCAAACTTCACAGCAGGAAAGAAATAGCAAAATCATACTGTGCTTATTTTGTCATTTACAATGCTACTTATTTAACAAAACTTTACAAGTTTGCAAAAGCACTCCTTGCCAAATCAGCCATTTTGTTTGACTACTATAAGGGAGTTTGACCCTTAGATTGCCACCAATGTCTGTAGGAATTTCCAAGTTTCTGCATCCATACGCTACAGGTTACTTCTGCCTGCCACCAATGTCTATAGGCAGCCCCGGATTTACCTCACAGGAGCCTATAGGCACAGATGTCCCGGCACCCTAGACTCCGCCCTCTATGAACCTACAAACACCTGTCGAACTCCACCACAAGTGTGCTGGCTGTCCCAGCTGTCACTTCTCCTTTACTTCCCTTGCCTGTCATAGGTAGCTACAGGTGCCCCTAAGTAGGGCTGCTCAAATCCGAATCTGAGAGATACCCAGATAGTTGCTATCCGGATATGTTCCAGTAAACCTGTGCGGGGGGGGTCAAGTTTACTATGTCTCACGCCTTCTTCGTCCATCCCTCGGCGCCTCCCACGATGCGGTCCACGTTGCGGTCACGTGACTACAAACACTTCCTCCTTCAACTCGGAAGGAGGAAGTGTTTGTAGTCACGTGACCGCCGTGTGGAACGCATCGTGGGAGGCACCAGAGACGGACGAAGAAGACATCAGACAGGTAAGCTTAACTCCCTCCCCCCCCGGCAGGTTTACTGGGAGATATCCGGATAGCAACTATCTGGGTATCTCCCGGATTCGGATTTGAGCAGCTCTACCCCTTAGCATTAGGTAGCTAGAGGAACCTCAGTATTAACTTCTCATTTACACTCTGCTCAGGACTCTGCGTAGGTAAGAAGGGAGGTGTGACGGATTGCGGAGAAACCGCTGCGCGTTCTGGCAGTGAGGCGGCGGAATCCGCGCTCAGAGCGGCGGTTTCCCCGCAGCAGCATGCTTCTAATTTGCCTGGACCTAGTAGTGCACACAGATGGAGAGCTACGCGCGCGCCGCAAAACAGGCTCTTTATGCCAATAGGAGAAGGGTCAGCTGATCGAGGCGGTCAGCTGATCCCAGCTAAGCAGGTGATTGGTTGATTGGAGCTGGGCGGCGCTGGGGAGCGCTCCACTATATTAGAGTGACCATATTTTTGTGGGTCCAACCTGGGACGGGGAGGGGGGAGGGGGGGCGGCGCGCGCAGCGCGCCACGGCGAAAGGTGGGAAGGAGTGAGGAGCGTGCAGTGGCGAAGACTGGGGGAGGGGGGCTGCGGCGCGCGCCGAAAAAATGGGCGTGGCCATGACATTGTATGGGCGGAGCTAACATAATGATGTAACAGCAAGGCATAAGAAAGCAGTGTTTACACCATGATGTGGACAAATGAGACTTTGTATCATGGGTGTGCAGAAACTGTGTGATGCTAATAGTATACCGTAACCACAAAGCAGCAAACATAGCCATCTATGACCATTAAATAATAAATGCAGTAACAGTTACCCCGGACACCAGAAAATAAACGCAATAGGCAACATGTCAGTATAAAATAAATGCAATGCGGGCAAACATGTCAGTACAAAATAAACGCAATGCGGGCAACATGTCAGTACAAAATAAACGCAATGCGGGCAAACATTTCACCAGACAATAAACGCAATGCGGGCAAACATGTCAGTACAAAATAAACGCAATGCGGGCAACATGTCAGTACAAAATAAACGCAATGCGGGCAAACATTTCACCAGACAATAAACGCAATGCGGGCAAACATGTCAGTACAAAATAAACGCAATGCGGGCAACATGTCAGTACAAAATAAACGCAATGCGGGCAAACATTTCACCAGACAATAAACGCAATGCGGGCAAACATGTCAGTACAAAATAAACGCAATGCGGGCAACATGTCGGTACAAAATAAACGCAATGCGGGCAAACATTTCACCAGAAAAGAAACGCACTGCGGCCAAACATTTCACCAGAAAAGAAACGCACTGCGGCCAAACATTTCACCAGAAAAGAAACGCACTGCGGCCAAACATTTCACCAGAAAAGAAACGCACTGCGGCCAAACATTTCACTAGAAAAGAAACGCAATGCGGGCAAACATTTCGCCAGAAAAAAAAAGCACTGCGGGCAAACATTTCGCCAGAAAAGAAACGCAATGCGGGTAAACATTTCGCCAGAAAAGAAACGCACTGCGGCCAAACATTTCACCAGAAAAGAAACGCACTGCGGCCAAACATTTCACCAGAAAAGAAACGCAATGCGGGCAAACATTTCGCCAGAAAAGAAACGCACTGCGGGCAAACATTTCGCCAGAAAAGAAACGCACTGCAGGCAAACATTTCACTAGAAAAGAAACAATGCGGGCAAACATTTCACCAGAAAAGAAACAATGCGGGCAAACATTTCACCAGAAAAGAAACAATGCGGGCAAACATTTCACCGGAAAAGAAACAATGCGGGCAAACATTTCACCTGGAAAAGAAACAATGCGGGCAAACATTTCGCCTGGAAAAGAAACAATGCGGGCAAACATTTCACCAGAAAAGAAACGCAATGCGGGCAAACATTTCACCTGGAAAAGAAACAATGCGGGCAAACATTTCACCTGGAAAAGAAACAATGCGGGCAAACATTTCACCTGGAAAAGAAACAATGCGGGCAAACATTTCACCTGGAAAAGAAACAATGCGGGCAAACATTTCACCTGGAAAAGAAACAATGCGGGCAAACATTTCACCTGGAAAAGAAACAATGCGGGCAAACATTTCACCTGGAAAAGAAAGCATTTACTCACCTGGCAGAAGTGTCCGGCCTCTGGCGCGCTGCTCTGTCCCGGGACCGTCTTGTTCCTCCTGCTCTGGTCTCCCGCGCTGACAGGGCTACGGCAAGATGGCGCCCGAAGCCCTGTACTAGTGACACAAATAGGTCTCCAGTACAGGGCTCCGGCAGCCATCTTGCCGTAGCCCTGCTCGCCTGCTGGTGTCGGAAACAGACACCGGAAGAGGAGGCTGGAGCGGGGCTGCGGGCAATGAACTGGCACGGCGTCTATAGACGCCGCTGCCAGTTCATTGAGGAGAGAGTGGCCAGAGTCCCGAGGCCGGGACGTCCCGCTGCTGAAAGCGGGACGTTTCCCGGGACCTCATTAAGCCTGGGACAGCGGACCCCGAATCCGGGACGTGTCCCGGGCAATCCGGGACGTCTGGTCACTCTAACTATATATATCTCTTGCTGTTCAGTTGCTGGTTGTCTGGCGTTGCGAATACCTATGTGTTAGCACTCAGACCTAGTCAGATCCTTTAGTGTGGTGGAACCAGGTGGACCTGGGAATCCACACTTAGCCAGTTCACTGTATTATCATCTGTGTTATTCCTTAGACCAGTTCCAGGGTGTAGAGACCACAGACCTCACACCCCAGACTAGGAATATTGTATATCATCTGTGTTATTCCTTAGACCAGTTCCAGGGTGTAGAGGCCACGGACCTTACACCCCAGACTAGGAATATTGTATATCTGTGTTATTCCTTAGACCAGCCCCTGGGTGTGAGACCACGGACCTCACACTCAAGACTAGGCATTATTGGATATCTGTTTATGAATTGTATCTCTCCTGACTTCTCTTCTGTTTTCTGATTCGGTATCTTCGCACATCTGATCTACTGTTGCCGACCCTGCCTGTCCCTGGTTACCGAATCTGTCTCCTGTCTCTGTACTTTATCTGTCTGTGTGTTGCCAACCCGGCCTGCCCGACCCTTCTGGCTGTCACCCAACCTTTGGGTGCTCAGTCCTCCTGCAGGGGTCCCCTGCTCCTCAGAGGGGGGCCCTGCTGCAAATCCCGTCGGGGACTCCCCCTCCTGGAGCCCTTGACTGCAGTAGAGTCTTTCTCTACTTATTGGACCACCTACTACCCCGGTGGTTCAATTCCTACTGTTACACCAAACACTTACACGCTTCAGGTGTCTAGAGGTTAGTACTATATCTGTATTATTGGTGATTCTGCAGATCGCCAAGAATCAGATTCTCTCTGGTTGCTGACACCTATCGTTACAGGAGGGAAGCACTTGGGGAGAGGAGCTGCCTTTCCTTCATCAGACGCCTGTGGGCACACGCCTACAGTGCCTTATGGTAAATCCGGCCCTGTCTATAGGCGTTATTGTTTCCCCGTATTCCTGTGCCATGGATTTCTTCAAGACATTTGATTGACGTTGTCTTGAGATATGCAAATAATTCCAAATTGACGTAGATTTATGCAAATGTTACTGCAAATCTAGGCAGCTTGAACATGATCTAATTATTTCATTTAGAATAGATTTTCATCATATTTAGCATCATTGGCAGTCATCTCACATGTATGTGCAGCTCGATGTCATCCCTACTGACTCGTGTGGACTTTTGTGCCTCATTGCCTGTAGATTTAAAGGGAACCTCAAAGATTAAATACAGTAAAGAACAAAAACTTACCTCGGGAGGAGGAAGCCTCTGGCGTCCCCTGTCCTCCTCACCAGTGGGGATTCAGCCCTGGGACCACCATATACAAAAAAACAACCACAGCTGTACTAGAAGCTTTCTGCTGGGTCTCCGATGGAAATAGCTGAGCTTGATCGGATCCGCACTGCTGCGCAGGCGCTGATGAGAGGAAAGCCACTAGTGCAGCTACGCGCGGTGACAAGCAGACTTTCAGGGGTTCCATCGTTGGATCCCTTTGCTGATGAGACTGGGAAAGCCTCTTTAGGATCCAGCCTCACTTTAACCACTTAACGACCGCCTAACGCCCATAGGCGTCGGCGGGTCGTTAGTGGTATAGCATGGCCTTTCCATGCCAGTTCACGGAGGCTGTCTCCATGATCAGGCGGAGAGCCGCCGATCGCGGCTCTCCAGCGAACTGTAAACAGGCGGGGAAGAAATCCCCGCTGTTTACATCACACGGCGCTGCTGCACAGCAGCGCTGTGACGTAGATCGGCGATCCCCGGCCTCTGATTGGCCGGGGATCGCCGGCATATGATAGGCTGAAGCCTATCCTTCAATGCGCAGGACGGAAATCCGTCCTGCGCAGCCCATGGAGGGAGAGGGAAGTAAGGGGAAGGAGGGAGCGCCGAAAATCACAAACAGCCGGCGGCGATCAGAACCCCCCAGCAGGACATCCCCCTAGTGGGGAAAAAAGGGGGGGAAGTCTGATCGCCCTGGCTCAATCCTGATCGGTGCTGCGGGCTGGAGAGCCCACGCAGCACCGATCACTGCAGAAAGCCCTGGTCCTTAAGTGGTTAAAGTGTTATAAAACCATGACATAATATTCAATAAAAACATCTTTTCCTACTTTTTATATGCCATACAGTTATCATATTTGCATTTGCATTAGAACCTGCAACTTCCACCTTCGCAACATCTCCAAAATCCGCCCCTTTCTGAGCCCAGACACTACCAAGCTTCTCATCCATGCCCTCTTCATCTCCCGCCTTGACTACTGCAATGCCGTACTATCTGGCCTCCCCTTAAAACGCATTGCACCCCTTCAATCAGTCATGAATGCAGCAGCTAGACTCATCAGACTTTCCCACTACTATGCTTCCACTTCTCCCCTCTGCGAAGCCCGACACTGGCTCCCTATCAGCTTCAGGATCAGTTTTAAGGTTTTGTGCTTTAACTACAAATCTGTGCACAAGACCTGCAGAACCTACATTTCTGAGCTCGTCAACAGATATATACCTGCCCGTCCCCTCCGGTCCTCCAATGATCTCCGCCTGACCTCCCCACGCATCTCTCATTCCCATGCACGCTTACAAGATTTCTCAAGAGCTGCGCCCACCCTATGGAACTCCTTTCTACTCCCCCTCAGACTCGCTCCTTCCTTTAACACCTTTAAGCAAGCCCTCAAAACACATTTCTTTAAATTGGCCTACCCCACATCTACCACACTCTAACTCTCTCAGTCAATCCCCTTTCCCACGGTCCTACCTTATGTGTCCCCCCCCTCCTTTTAGATTGTAAGCCTTGGCAGGGCCTCCCCCCTCCCTTAGTGTATCCTTCTTAATTTTTCTACCCCAGCAATAACACCCTTCTCATGGACTAACTCGTACTTGTTTTGCCTGGTCTCTGTAAACCGCATTTTATACCCTGATTCTATGTATAACCTTGTGCTATGTTGTATAACCATTTGCGCCCTCTCTGTCGGTCACTCCTTGTTGCAATGTATGTATCCCTATTTATTGTCCAGCGCTGCGTAATATGTTGGCGCTTTATAAATACAATAAATAATAATAATTATTATTTGTGCATAAGTATTATTCATTTAGAAATTACAAGTTCCCAGTTTTTTTGCTTTGAGAGCTGCCTTTGCATTTTATTTATAACTAGTTTATTCATGTTGTATTGTAAGCAGAAATGCTTTCTGACTGTCTGTCTGTGTCCAGGAGCTTCTGCACAGTCAGAGAATGTGTCACATTCCTCACTTGATACAATTAAGTAAACACAAGATAACATTATCTCTACTTTAGATGGGTCCAGATTTCTCTGCACTGAACTTTCAAGACCTGTGTTTAATTAATTGAATGTTGTTGCAGTAAAAAAAAATGGTGGTAGTATATAACATGCTGTAAATAATCTTTTAGAGCGAAGAAGAAATGCTGGATTTCATTCCGCTTTAAAGAGGAGCTGTAGTGAAAATAACAGAATGAATAAAATTGCATATTTTTTTTACAATATTCATTTATAGACTATTTAGTCAGTGGTTGCCCATTGTAAAATCTTCCCTCTCCCTGATTTACATTCTGACATTGATCTCTGGTGGTGACATCTGTAGTTCTGCCAGGTGATCTGTGCAGAATGTTTGTTACTGAGAGTTCTATGCACAGAGGGAGATACTGGTTGCTTGGCAGCTGGAAAAAGCTGTTATTTCCCACAATGCAACGAGGTTCACAGACAGGAAGCTGTCTGGGCCATGGTCATGACATCACACTGTAGGAGGGGTTTCACCACAATATCAGCCATACAGACCCCCCTGATGATCTATTTGAGAAAAAGTAAAGATTTTTTCATGGGAAAGGGGTATCAGCTACTGCTGGAAGTTCAGTTCTTGGTTACAGTTCCTCTTTTTAGCAAGCATTTAATAAACACATTTCAAAAAAGATGTCACTGGCGTGTATCTTTAAAAAAAAAACAACTGTCAGGCTAAGGGTAAATTAACAATGGACCTGTTAACTGAAGCCGTGATGTGATGGTGATGTTCAATGAAACCCCCAAAACCTGGTAATCGTACATTGATGGGGCCCCCAAATTAGAAGATGTCAGCTTTTTGAGTTTTGCTGAGAATCAGTTACCATAAGGCACTGTAGGCTCGTGCATACAGGCACCTGATGATGGAAAGGCCATATCTCCATTCAGTCAAGGGCACCGCTAGCTACTTAACCCTCCTGGCGGTAACCCCGACCTACACTCGGGGTAGCCACCGCAGAGGATTTCTCTGCTCCGGGAGGGATTTTTTGAATAAAAATTGTTGTAACCTTTGTAGCTAGCACTTCGCCAGCTACCATTGTCCCCCCCCAGTCCCTCCGCTCTTTTATGATCGCCCGCGATCACTGCCGTTATACGTACGAGCCCCCCCCCAGGACCCACGATGGTGCAGTCTCTCCAATCAGCTCCAGGCTTCGCTATGGGGAGGATCGGGATTGCGCATGACGTCGATGACGTCATGTCCGATCGTCGCCACAGCAACGACTGAAGCTCATTGGGGAGGCTGCGGCTCTCGCGGGATCGCGGCTAGGTAACGTATAGCGGCGGCGAACGTGGGGATCAGAAGGGTGCGGGGGGCCTTGGGGGACAATGGTAGCTAGCCTAGTGCTAGCTACAAAGGATAAAATAACTTGAATTCAAAAAATCCCTCCTCGGACGCAGCCTCAAAAACTGCGTACCGTCAGGGAGGTTAATACTGAGGGTACCTCTGCCTACCTAATACTAAGGGGGCACTTGTGGCTACCTACACTGAACAGAGTAAGTAGGGGAGAGGTGACAGCTGGGCCAGCCAGCACACTTGCAGGGGTTTGTGACGTCATGTAGAGCAAAGTCCAGAGTGCCAGAGCATCGGTGCCTTTAGGCTCCGGTCATATAAATCCAGGCCTGCTGAGAACAGTAAATCTAAATGTGAGCAATAAATTGTGGCCTTTGAGATCACATAACCTGTCTTGGCACTGACTGGAATATATATAGATGTGTATATACTTTGCAGTCGCAGAGACGTTCATTTCGGAGGCATTTGAGCGGTGGAGCCCAGTAGGCCGAGGTGGGCCGCTACGTGTTTAAATAGTCTGAGCAACAGTAAAACCGTCTCGGTGTCATTTATGGCTTCTGTCCACTAAGCCCCTGTCCCGGCTCCAGCTGGAGGTGGATAAACACTGGCACTGCGTCCGTTACTTAGCGCGATGGATATTTACTCTATCCGAAGACGGGGAGGAATCGGTAGCTGCACTTTTCTCTATATTTGTCGCTTTGTGTTTCGATGTCATGGGACGCCGCAGACTATACGACTTCTCCCTGTATAAACAGCTTCCATTCCGAGTGCTTCTCTGCTGGAGGGAGAATAATTAACATTATTAATTATGAGCTCTCTGTGCAATTCTGGATTCTTTTATGCCGAGCAGTCAGATGGAGGGCGGGGCTAAATTTATTCTACGGAGCACTAACGCCAGCTAACAAACGCTAGAGGCTGTGCAGAGGTCAACCAGCCCATTCATTTTATCTTTTTATTAGAGTTGATCTCAACCAGAAACCAAATTCAGCAGGATTTTCACAGTACCATCTGATTAGCATAGATGTATGTATGTTAAAAAAAAAAAAGTGTCTGGTAATTTGGGCATCAGATGAAGCAGATAGTAGAATGTCAGAGGCAGGGGTGGACAGCCCATGACGCCAGGTGAAACAGGTTCATCAGGTGGCATTGGCCCTGGAGCGGCATCCCGCCCACCCCAAGGAAGCATGGCAGCGGCTCCCTGTATTGCCAATATACAGGAAGTACGTACTTCCTGTATATCACCGTTACCAGGGGAACACTGTCATACTTCCTCTTCACAGCAGCCGCGGGTCGCACTGATCTGACTGAGGACTTTGACGAAGGCCGGTCAGGGACTATCCTAGAGGAAGCGGCTGTCGGCGCAGAAGGTGAGACAAGTGGCGGCTGCGGGGGGCTCAGTTTGGCCTATCTGGTGGCTTACTTATACAATTATACTAGCTACCTATACTGGGGCAACTATATTACCTATACTGGGGGCAACTATACTAGCTACCTATACTTGATGCAACTATACTACCTATACAGGGGGCAACTATATTACCTATACTGGGGGCAACTATACTAACTACCTATACTTGATGCAACTATACTACCTATACAGGGGGCAACTATACTAGCTATGTATATTGGGGCACCTATACTGGCTACCTATGCTGGGAGCCACTATACCAGGCTACCTACCTACCTATACTAAGGGGCGAAAATTTTTGGCTGCTGTGCGATCCTACCAAATAATTTGTGTGTGTGTGTGTGTGAGGGGGGGAGGGGGTGCAGTCTCAGAAGTTTGCCTCAGGCAGCAAAAAGTCTAAAAGCGGCCCTGGTCAGACGCTTCCCTCTACCGAGGTAACTGTAGGTCATTTTCTCTCCTTTTGTGTATTGTGTGTGCCAGCTTTTAAGGTGCCCATTAACCTCCCTGGCGTTCAATTTCCCAGGATTTCTGTGCAAAAGGTGATCAAATTAATTTTCATAACCTTTTGATTTCCTGTAACTTGCCAACATGTGTCAAGCAAGGGTCTAGTATACAGTGCAGGAGAGTACTGACATGTATGCACGTCAATAGCGTTCACAGCATGTTTTGTATTGACATGCATAACCGTCCATAACCGTCCTCCGCTAGGGAGGATAATGGTCCAATTCCCCGATTTTTGGGACCACCAACAGAGGGGAAATTGATAAGCCACCCAATCAGACCCAAACAATCGTTCCAAAACTTGGATTGACGTAACGATCGTTAGAACGATCCTTTGTCATTGGTCGAATCAGTACTCGATCCGATCAATTTGTATGGTCAATCATTCTGGGCATTGTACAGTTAAAGGAACACTATCAATTAACATATTTTTTTCAGTTGAGATAGGAATAGTTTAGGAAGTGCTGTTGAGTACGGCTGTATACATTTCAATGCTTATCTCTGTTTACTGTGATCCAATTCCTTTCACACTTCAGTGTCACCAAATTTGACGTGCCAGTGAACCATGAGGGGAGGGGGAATCCCTCACACTGCATCTGTTAACCCTGTGCGTGTGAGAGAGAAAGCTCTCAATCCAGCTGCCTGTGTCTGAGAGCTGTCCGCAGAAATCAGAGGAAATGTATCTTATGTGTAACATAAACATTTGTAATAGTGTGTGTGAAATCAGACACCAGAGGAATTTCATATAACGCTGCTTCAATATTATACTGTTCTTAGCATGTCAGACTGCAGAAATTCACCTCTGAAAATGAGACGTTCCAAACGTAGCTACAATCTACACACAGTAAATTACAGCTTTTACCTCTGATAATTAACATGGAAAGTAGGGAAATGTTTACACAGCTACTTAGACATTATTTGTACATTGTCACTTTAAAACACTTGGTTTGATAATGTTCCTTTAATGGGCGCACTTACTCACTCTTCACATGCCTCATGTGTCACATCCAGGCCCCTTTTTGTAACAAATAGCTTGTCAAGCTGGGCCTTTGCCCTCTGTGACAAGATTCCTGGCTTCATAGTCTGTATGTGTGAAAAAAACTGAAAATATTTTTAGCAGTTTAAGGCAGTGAGGAGCTTATTCAGGGACGGAGCATTCTCTTAAGAAATGTACGATTGGAGCCAAGCTGCAACAAAGCTGAACTTTTCCAACTCACGCTGGAGTGAATGTCTCAAACTGAGTCATTTTCCTCTTCTGCAAGCCTGGACAGCTCTAAAGGGGGGATCTCAGCAGCACCTGAGGCCCGACGAATCAAGTGAGCATTGGCATCCAGCTGAACAAAGAATGCCTCATCCCAGCGAGAAGAAACACAATTGGCTTCCTGGGAGCGAGGCCGTTTCCAAACCACAAGCCGTCCTCCTCCGCCAAACAAGTGTAAACATCTAGAATGGGCCAAGCAATGCCATGCTGAGCCTTCTAGACATGTGAAATCTGTCCCAGCTCCACTGTGTCACAAGCCTCATGTCCAGTGCCAAAGCAAAGCATGCTGGGATGGGCATTGTCCTCACATGCAGAAAAGGATTGAGATGATATGAGGCCCAAAGCAAGCTACTAGCCTTTGCTCCCTCGTATAGTCTTTTTGGTAGGTTCAGGTAGGAGAGTGATCAGACAAAGTGGCAGAGGGTCTCCTTGATGCCTGCTAGGCCCCAGGCAGTTTGCTTAGGTTGCCTTGTGGATAATCCAGCTCTGCTCATACACACCGCAGGCTCTGCTCTCATTTGCCAGGTTGCTCTGCACCTAGATTTGTGTCATTATGGGGTGGCATAGAGACCCAGAAACAGCCCTGTTTCTAGGGGCATGCGAGGCGTGCCGGCGCCCTGAGCGCATAGGAAAGAGGGGGCGCTGTGATGGAAGGGGAGCTGCGACCACACTGAGTCTCTGTCACTGATCTCCCCATAGCCGCTGATATACACTCTTCTACTTCCTGTTAAGCAGGCAGTATAGCGTATATCAGCGGCTATGTGGTGATCAGCTGCAGAGATGAGAGGTGGCGATTGGAATGAGTTATTAATACAGGCTTTCCTGATGCACTATCTCTGCATAGGAGGGGGGAGCACGGAGGGGAGCCCCGGGTAGAGGAAGAGGGGGGAATTCGGGCTCACTCACTCAGTGTGGCAGCGGCTCCCCTTCCATCACCTAAGGGGGGGAGGGAACCTACCTACCTACCCTATACTCGGGGGCACCTACCTATACTGGGGTCTTCTACCTATCTAACCTATACTGGGGGCTCCTACCACTGGCATAACAATAGGGCCTGCAGCCCCTGCTCCCGCGTAGCATAGGTGGCCAGATGCTTCCTCCCTTTCCTCTTGTAGTATAGGTGGCCAGATGCTTCCCTCCCACCTCCGCCCTTGTAGTATAGGTGGCCAGATGCTTCCCTCCCACCTCCTCCCTTGGAGCATAGATGGCCAGATGCTTCCTCCCTCCCCTCTTGTAGTATAGATGGCCAGATGCCTTCTCCCTCCCCGCCGCTTGTAGTATAGATGGCCAGATGCTTCCTCCCTCTTCCCTTGTAGTATAGGTGGCCAGATGCTTCTCCCCTCCCCCCTTGTAGCGTAGATGGACAAACGCTTCCTCCCTTTCCCCTTGTAGTATAGGTGGCCAGATGCTTCCTCCCTCCCCGCTTGTAGTATAGGTGGCCAGAGGCTTCCTCCCTCCTCCCTTGTAGTATAGGTGGCCAGATGCTTCCTTCCTCCGCCCTTGTAGTATAGGTGGCCAGAGGCTTCCTCCATCCTCCCTTGTAGTATAGGTGGCCAGATGCTTCCTCCCTCCGCCCTTGTAGTATAGGTGGCCAGATGCTTCCTTCCTTCGCCCTTGTAGTATAGGTGGCCAGAGGCTTACTCCATCCTCCCTTGTAGTATAGGTGGCCAGAGGCTTCCTCCATCCTCCCTTGTAGTATAGGTGGCCAGATGCTTCCTTCCTCCCCTCTTGTAGTATAGGTGGCCAGAGGCTTCCTCCCTCCTCCCTTGTAGTATAGGTGGCCAGAGGCTTCCTCCCTCCTCCCTTGTAGTATAGGTGGCCAGAGGCTTCCTCCCTCCTCCCTTGTAGTATAGGTGGCCAGATGCTTCCTCCCTCCGCCCTTGTAGTATAGGTGGCCAGATGCTTCCTTCCTCCGCCCTTGTAGTATAGGTGGCCAGAGGCTTCCTCCATCCTCCCTTGTAGTATAGGTGGCTAGATGCTTCCTTCCTCCCCTCTTGTAGTATAGGTGGCCAGAGGCTTCCTCCATCCTCCCTTGTAGTATAGGTGGCCAGATGCTTCCTCCCTCTGCCCTTGTAGTATAGGTGGGCAGATGCTTCCTTCCTCCGCCCTTGTAGTATAGGTGGCCAGAGGCTTCCTCCCTCCTCCCTTGTAGTATAGGTGGCCAGATGCTTCCTTCCTCCCCGCTTGTAGTATAGGTGGTTAGAGGCTTCCTCCCTCCTCCCTTGTAGTATAGGTGGCCAGATGCTTCCTTCCTCCGCCCTTGTAGTATAGGTGGCCAGAGGCTTCCTCCATCCTCCCTTGTAGTATAGGTGGCCAGATGCTTCCTCCCTCCGCCCTTGTACTATAGGTGGCCAGATGCTTCCTCCCTCCTCCCTTGTAGTATAGGTGGCCAGATGCTTCCTCCCTTGTAGTATAGGTGGCCAGATGCTTCCTTCCTCCGCCCTTGTAGTATAGGTGGCCAGAGGCTTCCTCCCTCCTCCCTTGTAGTATAGGTGGCCAGATGCTTCCTTCCTTCGCCCTTGTAGTATAGGTGGCCAGAGGCTTCCTCCATCCTCCCTTGTAGTATAGGTGGCCAGATGCTTCCTTCCTCCCCTCTTGTAGTATAGGTGGCCAGAGGCTTCCTCCCTCCTCCCTTGTAGTATAGGTGGCCAGAGGCTTCCTCCCTCCTCGCTTGTAGTATAGGTGGCCAGAGGCTTCCTCCCTCCTCCCTTGTAGTATAGGTGGCCAGATGCTTCCTTCCTCCCCGCTTGTAGTATAGGTGGCCAGAGGCTTCCTCCCTCCTCCCTTGTAGTATAGGTGGCCAGAGGCTTCCTCCCTCCTCCCTTGTAGTATAGGTGGCCAGAGGCTTCCTCCCTCCCCGCTTGTAGTATAGGTGGCCAGAGGCTTCCTCCCTCCTCCCTTGTAGTATAGGTGGCCAGATGCTTCCTTCCTCCGCCCTTGTAGTATAGGTGGCCAGAGGCTTCCTCCCTCCTCCCTTGTAGTATAGGTGGCCAGATGCTTCCTTCCTCCGCCCTTGTAGTATAGGTGGCCAGAGGCTTACTCCATCCTCCCTTGTAGTATAGGTGGCCAGATGCTTCCTCCCTCCGCCCTTGTACTATAGGTGGCCAGATGCTTCCTCCCTCCTCCCTTGTAGTATAGGTGGCCAGATGCTTCCTCCCTCCTCCCTTGTAGTATAGGTGGCCAGATGCTTCCTTCCTCCGCCCTTGTAGTATAGGTGGCCAGAGGCTTCCTCCATCCTCCCTTGTAGTATAGGTGGCCAGATGCTTCCTTCCTCTGCCCTTGTAGTATAGGTGGCCAGAGGCTTCCTCCCTTGGAGCATAGATGGCCAGATGCTTTCTCCCTCCCCTCTTGTAGTATAGATGGCCAGATGCTTCCTCCCTCCCCGCCGCTTGTAGTATAAATGGCCAGATGCTTCCTCCCTCCCCTCTTGTAGTATAGATGGCCAGATGCTTCCTCCCTCCTCCCTTGTAGTATAGATGGCCAGATGCTTCCTCCCTCTTCCCTTGTAGTATAGGTGGCCAGATGCTTCTCCCCTTCCCCCTTGTAGCGTAGATGGCCAAACGCTTCCTTCCTTTCCCCTTGTAGTATAGGTGGCCAGATGCTTCCTCCCTCCGCCCTTGTAGTATAGGTGGCCAGATGCTTCCTTCCTCCCCTCTTGTAGTATAGGTGGCCAGAGGCTTCCTCCCTCCTCCCTTGTAGTATAGGTGGCCAGAGGCTTCCTCCCTCCTCCCTTGTAGTATAGGTGGCCAGAGGCTTCCTCCCTCCTCCCTTGTAGTATAGGTGGCCAGATGCTTCCTTCCTCCCCGCTTGTAGTATAGGTGGCCAGAGGCTTTCTCCCTCCTCCCTTGTAGTATAGGTGGCCAGAGGCTTCCTCCCTCCTCCCTTGTAGTATAGGTGGCCAGAGGCTTCCTCCCTCCCCGCTTGTAGTACAGGTGGCCAGAGGCTTCCCCCCTGCTCCCTTGTAGTATAGGTGGCCAGATGCTTCCTTCCTCCGCCCTTGTAGTATAGGTGGCCAGAGGCTTCCTCCCTCCTCCCTTGTAGTATAGGAGGCCAGATGCTTCCTTCCTCCGCCCTTGTAGTATAGGTGGCCAGAGGCTTCCTCCATCCTCCCTTGTAGTATAGGTGGCCAGATGCTTCCTCCCTCCACCCTTGTACTATAGGTGGCCAGATGCTTCCTCCCTCCTCCCTTGTAGTATAGGTGGCCAGATGCTTCCTCCCTCCTCCCTTGTAGTATAGGTGGCCAGATGCTTCCTTCCTCCGCCCTTGTAGTATAGGTGGCCAGAGGCTTCCTCCATCCTCCCTTGTAGTATAGGTGGCCAGATGCTTCCTCCCTCCGCCCTTGTAGTATAGGTGGCCAGAGGCTTCCTCCCTCCTCCCTTGGAGCATAGATGGCCAGATGCTTTCTCCCTCCCCTCTTGTAGTATAGATGGCCAGATGCTTCCTCCCTCCCCGCCGCTTGTAGTATAAATGGCCAGATGCTTCCTCCCTCCCCCCTTGTAGCGTAGATGGCCAAACGCTTCCTTCCTTTCCCTTTGTAGTATGCACTTCACCAACAGGACCGGCACCACGCTGTGTATCTATAGCTCTTTAAAGTTTATTAATCATGAAAGCAACAACAGACCGCTGTTTCGGCCCTTCCTTAGGCCTTTGTCAAGTTGCAAGGATCATTTCCCTTTGTAGTATAGGTGGCCAGATGCTTCCTCCCTCCCCTCTTGTAGTATAGGTGGCCAGAGGCTTCCTCCCTCCTCCCTTGTAGTATAGGTGGCCAGAGGCTTCCTTCCTCCCCCCTTGTAGTATAGGTGGCCAGAGGCTTCCTCCCTCCTCCCTTGTAGTATAGGTGGCCAGAGGCTTCCTCCCTCCGCCCTTGTAGTATAGGTGGCCAGAGGCTTCCTCCCTCCTCCCTTGTAGTATAGGTGGCCAGATGCTTCCTTCCTCCGTCCTTGTAGTATAGGTGGCCAGATCCTTCTCCCCTCCTTCTGAATTTATGCTAATTGTATGCAAATTTATATAGCTTGTAGATGGACCAATCAAATGCAGTAGCATAAGATCTGCATGAACATTTGCCTCCCATTGGCCATTGGTAAGTTGTAGCTGCTGATCAGGTTTCAGATTCATGTAGCCAGATGGGTGAAAGGTTGATTTTGATTGGTTGCTGCAAGTTCCTGCACGCTGCTGTTTGCCCCATGCAATAAGCCAGTCTGATTGATTTTAGTAAGAGCCTTGGCACGTCCAGGGCTGCGTTTTGTTCTTGGCAGGGCAGCTGCATTTTGCAATGTCATTCATATTAAATATTACATTTCTAGACAATGTTTGTCAAATCGAATGAGTCGTGTTTCTGATAGTGACCCGAATAAAACTAATTTGCTGAATAGGATTACAAGGATGTAATTGCATCTTCTTCTGACAGACGGTTTTATGAGCAATCACAAATATTAACAAGCTCACAGTCATTACTCAAAAACATTAGATGGAGAGTAAAAAAAAAACTGTTTGCACAGACAGCACTGCTACTTAATGCCTACCACTATGCACACATATAAATGACGAGCTAAAATGACGAGCTAGCAGCGTAGAGATCAGATCATGCACAGATGAATGATATGTTTTGTGAAATGTGGTTTCTGCAGGCAACCTCTATCCTATCGTAAAACATCAATCACATGACCAGACGCAGAGGAATTCACTGCCATTGTTTCAGAATCAGTGGGTGTGGCACAGATTACATCACCCCCACAATTTAGGCCTCTGGGGGAAGGCACAGTCTGAATCCTTTTTTTAAAAAGACTGCAGCCTATAGCACAGATTGTCTGTAGAGCAGGAAGTGGCCACCATCGGGGCAGTTAGTGACGGCAGAAGTAATGCGACTGATAAATATTGATGGCAGAACAGTGTGCCGGGAGAACTTCTGCCGTTCCCTGCAGATGGGAACAGTACAGGCTGTTTGTGTCCACCCTATACTTTCCCATAGGGTCAGAGCTCTGACTTGGGCTGATGCTGGGGGAATTTTTGTTGTGGGAGGAGGAGATAGCTACACCCCACTTGATCATATAGGTGGGGGGGATCAGCAAAGACCCTCAGCCCCCATAACTCTACACTGCCGTTGAACCACATGTGGTAGCGCACAAAAGTGTCATTCTATATGAGCCTTCATTGTTCGCTTTTTAAGATAATGTGTTTTCACAAGTGGGGGTATTAAGAATCAGACACTCACCACGTGTAAATTTTTACGATTACCTTTGTAATCACCCTTTTTTTGTACCTATGTGGCCTGAGCCCTATGGGCAAAGTGTGATATTGATATATTTTGCCAGTACTGTTCCGAACAGTTTATATAGGCAGATAACCACGGCGGACATTCTAAAGGCCTTTACTTGGAAAAATCTAGACACCATATGGGATTTTTGACATTTACACATGAAAAAGTCACTGCCTAAAATATAGTATATACTCGAATACAAGTCAACTCCAATATTAAACCCTCTTAAGCTGGATTTTTTATTGACTCAAGTATAAGTCTACCCAGCAAATTAATGGCTGCACTTGGGGCTCAAGAGGGGTTAATGACTGCACTGCATACAGTATTGCAGTCATTAACCCCTCATGTCACTTAAGTGCGGCCAATACCTCCTCCAGGGCCCCAATTGCAGCAATTATTCCCTCCACTTCCTGTAGCCCAGTTTTTCCTCCCTGCCCCTTTCCTTGTTAGTTGTTGTGACCAGGACTTTCAGACCTGTTTTTTCTTGGAATTTCTTTTCCTTAAAGTATCACTTACCACAGGGTAAAGTGCTGCAAATGGGAATGTCACTATTAGTACACATATTACTCAGTGTGCTCAGTGTTGCCCATGACTCATGTCTAAGTTGCCTATACGTTTATGAAGTGAATCAGACATACATTTCTAGACTTATACTCGAGTATACACAGTGGGTATTTTTTTGCGGATAATTTTGCCCTTGATCCCCCTCCGTCATGCTCCTGTCTGGTTTTTGGTACACTTTCAGAAGTTTGCTCTGCTGTCAAAGTCAATGGGGCTGAACCAAAGCAAAATGAAACTCACTCTGTAAACCCATCTGTTACGGAACAATAAACAGGTATTGCAAGGAACGACCACAGTTTGCAGAAACACTGATACTGAGACAGTCACAGGAATGTGCAAAAAGGTGTTTTATTAATAACCATGCAAATAACATACAACCATATGCAACCAATATATACAGTGAATCTCCCGCAAAACCAAACAAAACAGTGCGCACAAATATAACCAAAACCCTGACTATATCTATCTACAAACTGCGTGCAGGAAATATATATGTACAAGCAAATATATATACACAATAACGCGGTATCAAAGGGAGCAGGCGAAGACAGGTCAAAACGCAAATAACAGAGTCAGCAACGGGTAATCAGATACATACAAGGTACAGAGGAATAAACATAAGCAGAGTCAGGACAGGCAAAGGTTCAGCAGCAGGTAATCAGATCACAGAGCAGGTACAGGAAACCAGGTAACAGATAACAGAGGTGACCAGAGACTCAGACCTGTAGCAAGGAAGTTCTGGCAATTAGTGTTGTCCGGATCATGAACGATTCGGATCTTTGATCCGAATTTATTTTATGAGTCGATCATCCGAATCATCAAAATGAGTGATTCGGATCGTAAAAGGGGCGGGGCCAGAAGCGACACGCCCCCTCTCAGCGGGCAGCGAGGTCCTGGAAGCAGAGCAGGGATGGATAGCTGAGTTGGAGGGGAGCCAGCCTTGTAGCCACACAGGTAGATGAGAGAGAGGGGACATGGTTGCCACTGCCAGATATGTGTAGAGCACACATACTGGCTGCAATGTGCTGCCCATTATAGGCTGGCTGTTCCGTAGTGCTGCACAGTGATCACATTGGAAACTTTTGGCTCAGCTCAGCACAGCTCAGTAACTTTTCAGGCACTGTGATTGAAATATGATCCTCCTGCACTCGGCACTAAACAGCTGCACTTATCTTCTGGGAATGCTTTTGGGGAATGCTTTCTTTCACTGTGCGACGTTTGCTTTCAAAGTACACAGATGAGCATATAGGTGAAATACATGTAAAACGTATGATTGCAGCATGTGGGTATTGTGTGCAAACATTTCTGCTCTCTGCTCGTCCCTTCTCTGTCCACTCCCTGCCCTCTGTCCATCTTCTCCCCTTCTCTGTGTGTCCACCCCCCTCCCCTTCTCCTGTCCACATAGGGTTGCCAGGTCGGCTGATGGAGAAAACCGGACAGGGGGTGGAGTTAGGGGTGGAGTTAGGGGCGGAGTCAGAAGCGCACTTTTATGTAGAGTGGGGCTAAGCAATGGGCTTTTTTTTAAAAAAATTTATAGTATTTATATCGCACTGACATCTTCTGCAGCACATTACAGAGTACATAGCCATGTCACTAACTGTCCTCACCAGTAGTACTGGTCCAGTGCACATAAGAGACAGTTTTTCACCAGTAACTGCACATAAGAGACAGCTTTTCACCAGTAAATGCACATTATAAGAGACACCTTTTCACCAGTAAATGCACATAATAAGAGACAGCTTTTCCCCAGTAAATGCACAAGAGACAGCTTTTCACCAGTAAATGCACATAATAAGACACAGCTTTTCACCAGTAAATGCACATAAGAGACAGCTTTTCACCAGTAAATGCACAAAAGAGACAGCTTTTCACCACTAAATGCACATAATGACAAACAGCCAGTGTTCCCAGTATATGTAGCCAGGGATATATGTGCCCAGTATATGTAGCCAGGGGGTATATATGTCCCAGTATATGTAGGCAGGGGTGTAAATGTCCCAGTATACGTAGGCAGGGGTATATATGTCCCAGTATATGTAGCCAGGGGGTATATGTGCCCAGAATAGGTAGCCAGGGGGTATATGTGCCCAGAATAGGTAGCCAGGAGCTATATGTGCCCAGAATAGGTAGCCAGGGGCTATATGTGCCCAGAATAGGTAGCCAGGGGCTATATGTGCCCAGAATAGGTAGCCAGGGGCTATATGTGCCCAGAATAGGTAGCCAGGGGCTATATGTGCCCAGAATAGGTAGCCAGGGGCTATATGTGTCCAGAATAGGTAGCCAGGGGGTATATGTGCCCAGAATAGGTAGCCAGGGGCTATATGTGCCCAGAATAGGTAGCCAGGGGGTATATGTGCCCGGAATAGGTAGCCAGGGGCTATATGTGCCCAGAATAGGTAGCCAGGGGCTATATGTGCCCAGAATAGGTAGCCAGGGGGTATATGTGCCCGGAATAGGTAACCAGGGGCTATATGTGCCCAGAATAGGTAGCCAGGTGCCCCCCCCCCCCCCGCAGGAGGAGAACAGTGCAGAGAGAGAGCTGGGAGCAGCGGTGGAGCAGCGGTGGAGAAGGGGGGCAATCTCCCCCCCCTTGCCTTCCCTCACCTTAGGGTGCTGTCTCTCTCCCCTGCTGTCTCCTCCATCATGTGCAGCAGGCTGGCGGGTGGCGGGCGGAACTTACCTCTGTCGCAAGCGCCGGAAGTTCGGGTCCCGCAGCCGCTGAGAGAGATTTGACTCAAAAAAGATCCGGATCAAAGATCCGAATCATTCATGAGCCGGACAACACTATTCAGACTGATAGTGTTGTCCGGCTCATGAATGATTCGGATCTTTGATCCGGATCTTTTTTGAGTCAAATCTCTCTCAGCGGCTGCGGGACCCGAACTTCCGGCGCTGGAGCGACACAGAGGTAAGTTGCGCCCGCAGCCACCCGCCAGCCTGCACAGCATATTGGAGGAGACAGCGGGGGAGAGAGAGCACCCTAAGGTGAGGGATGGGGGGGGAGATTGCCCCCCTTCTCCACCGCTGCTCCCAGCTCTCTCTCTGCTGCGCTGTTCTCCTCCTGCGCTGCGGGGGGCTCTAAAACCGGACAACTTAATTGTCCGGTTTAGCATGTTTTTTTAAACCGGACACAGGGGCCAAAAACCGGACTGTCCGGTGTAAAACCGGACACCTGGCAACCCTATGTCCACAGCAGGGAAAGACCTGTCCTGCTAGTCATTTCACCCCGAATGCATCGGTAGTAAAATGATCCGAGATTCGGATCAAAGATCCGGATCTTTTCAATGATCCGATTCGAATCATCCGGATCATTGAAAAGATCCGAACTTCCCATCTCTACTGGTAATGACTTGCAGGAAGAGGCAGACTTATATAGTCCATGTAATAGGAAGCAGCTGGTGGTAATTGATCAGAGACACATTAGAGGCCTCTGCAGGCCATACAAAGAACTGCAAGTCCTTAAATTTAATGATAAGCCACCTGCTGGTGGATAGTGGAAGTCCAGGGCAGTCCAACTCAATACCACCACCAGCAGGCAGGAGTTGATACAACATGAATCGTAACACCATCTTTGTTTTTTTTTGTTTTTTGGAGTATAGAGGAAATTTTAACTATGCTTACACTTTGAGTATAAATACTGTATATTTACACTTTTAAATGTGACAGTAATCTGCTCCCCATTTCCTTCACTTCAGTTTTCATTCAAACTTTTAAAAATGTTTACTTTTTTAAACGCATTCAGAAGGGAACAAAGTCTGAGAAGGGATCTTGGCAGTCTGACACATTAATAATCCTGTGAGTGACAAATAACATTTCAATATCGCAGAGTTTCCCAGAATAAGTGTCTGCGGGACCTCATGTGGCGTGACATTTACAGTCACCGATTAATGATGACTCTCCAGCGGCCACTGGAGGCCGGCCATGAGTATAGCGAGACATCCATGCCTAGTTTTGTAAAATGTCCAGAGACAGGAGGCTCCCAGCACCAAGCTTTTTATATTGGAGATACCACTAAAGGACTGTCAATCTATTGCATTGCCAATAAATCTTCCTGATTGGTATCAGCAGGATTGCATACAGGGCCCAGCGCTTCCATACAGGCAAAGGGGGCAATTGCCCCAGGGCCCCTGCATTCCTAGGGGCCCCCAAGTCACCCCCTTTACCTCATATGGCTGCCAGCAAGATGCTCCCACACACTTCCCCCATCCACTGTGGCTGCCGGCCAGAGAGGCCCCTGCTCGCTTTTCCCACCCCACTTGCTCCCCCTGCAGCATAACGGGGGCAACAGGAGAGACGCATACTCATCTCATCCAAGCTCCAAGCGATGCAGCTCCCGCCTATTTCCACTGTAGTTACTCTGCCCTTCACTTCCTGATTCTCCATTCAAAGCAGGAAGTGAAGGGCAGAGCAACTACAGGGGAAATAGGCGGGAGCTGCTGCAGCTGCTTCGCTTGGAACTTGGATGAGATGAGTGTGTGTCTCTCCTGTTGCCCCCGTTATGCTGCAGGGGGAGGGGGGAGAAAGTGGGGTGGGAAAAGCGAGCAGGGGGCCACAGTGGGTGGGGGAAGCTTGCGGCAGCATCTGGCCAGGTCTATGTAGGCTATTTCGTTGCAGCAACAGCAGCTACAGTAATTGAGTGGGATGGGGGAGGAATAAGGAGGGATCACATCTGACTATCACTTCGGATGTGGGAAGGGGTGGGGGGTCACCCTAGGGCAAAATTAGCCTGGGGGCCCCCCAAGAGACACGCCCCCCCCAATTAAAAAGCGTCATTAGGGGCCCTTTGTTGCAGCCTAATTTCCCTCCTGGGCCCCTGAGCTGGCTGCTGACCCTCCCCCAATCACCTTCCAAATTAACTGTGCTCCCTAGGATCTCTGCAGTGTCTATGTCAGTGTAGTGTCTCACCTGCCCACCAGCACAGATGAGACGCTTCTTTGCCAAATACTCGGCAAAGTCCCTGGGGAGCAACAGTTAAGATGGGGGAGGGACACCTTGGGGGGCCCTACAGGCTCTGGGGCCCTGGGACAATTGCCCATTTTTTTCCTATGGTAGCTCCGGCCCTGCCCTGACTGCATAGTATTATTGTATTGAATAAAGCAAACGTAAATTGGCCATAAACATGTGCATTTTCTGGACCATTACCGAACACGATCAACACTACCCCCTAGCCTTTCGCTAATCAAAGATCAGGGTGTACATGGGGGTTGGATGACACTTATATACTGTGACTGGGGGGGGGGGGGACTGGAAGATCTTTGCTGGAGGCCCCCGAAACATTATAGTTCCGCCCCTAAGAGAGCTGACAGATTCAACACACACTAAAGGGTTAATTCTGCCTCTGCTGCTCCTCTACTAGAGCATTGTTTACACTACGGGGCGAGGTGTAACGAGCAAACATACTTTCTATTTTCACAGAGGCTCCGCAGCGGAGTCTGGAGGGCAGATAGAATCATGACACTGCCAGGGTTGGCACTAGACTTTTTTCTGCCTGAGGCAAATTTGTGAGGATGCCCTCCCCCCCCCCCCCCCCCTCCGAACTTTGGAATGATCGCACAGCACTCGACAATTTACTCTGCTTCATTTAGCATACTGAGTCAGCAAGGGAACATATGCCACAACTTGAGACATGACATGCTGCAGCTCAACACAATAGCACCCTGGCTGGCTGCGAGTCGTGACAAACAAACTGCTCAACCTCAGCCAGTCCATTCCTCCTCAGTCAGGACAGCAGTGCCACCTCCTCCCTTCTGCTGTGCAAGTCAAATGAAACACTGCTGTTCTCCTGTCCCCCCCCCCCCCCCACTTACTGTCAGACTCCTCACACAGCACAGCAAGCTGCTTTCCCCCAGTGATGTCCTCTTCACCTCGCTCGTTCTCCTCCCGCTTGTCCTCCTACTCTGACTGCATGCCGTAAGTTTAAAGAGACTCTGTAACATCCCCTGGGGGGTACTCACCTCGTGTGGGGGAAGCCTCTGGATCCTAATGAGGCTTTCCACGCCGTCCTCCGTCCCTCAGGGGTCTCGCTGCAGCCCTCCGAACAGCCGGCGACAGACCCGACTGTAAATTCAATATTTACCTTTGCTGGCTCCAGCGGGGGAGCTGTGGCTGCTCTCGGCTCCGAAGTAGATGGAAATACCCGATCTCAGTAGGGTCCTCTCTACTGCGCAGGCGCCGGAAACTTGCGCCTGCGCAGTAGAGCAGAACCGACAGCGATTGGGTATTTCCGCCTACTTCGGAGCCGACAGCCGTCAGAGCGCCTGCGCAGAAGCCGGGAAGGTAAATAATGACGTCATTTTGCACGGAGGGCTGCAGCGAGACCCCTGAGGGACGGAGGACGGTGTGGGAAGCTTCATTAGGATCCGGAGGCTTCCCCCACCCGAGGTGAGTACCCCCCAGGGGACGTTTTGACATTACAGAGTCTCTTTAAACATAGTACAAACATGCTGCCCCTGTAATCTGTGCCTGCTGCAAATGTTTCACCTTGCTTCATGAGAGGACCGGCCCTGGACAGGCTGACAGCACCGTATCCCTGGCCTCTGGTCCTCTCCTAAACACCTCCAGGATACAGCTTGCCTATTCTCAGTATTGCTGTGGATTTTCCCTGTAAACAAATAATAAATTAGCTCACTTCTTCCTGCTGGCTCTGGAAGCCGTGTGCTGGTAGAGATGGATTATAAGCATGTAAACACCCCAGAAAGTTTTCTCCAGAGGTGAGTAAACAACACTCATCTGCCAAAATGCTGATTGCATGGATTGCGTCCAACTTTGTAAGCCAGGTTTGTGCGAGTGAGCGACAGCTTCTAATGAATGATCCTTTGCAAGCATGCAGGCCTGATTTACTAATGCTGTGCAAGAAGATCTGCCATTGGTCTAAAACACAGTTTGCGGATTCGCTTAAAGAGAACCAGAGATGAAGCACCCGCATGCATTTTACCTTATAATTCAGTGGGAACATGACAGTAAACACCTAATCTGCTCTTTGTTTCATTGTTCTCTGTTTAATCTGAGTGTTATCAACTCTGATAAGAATCCCCGACTGAGCACTCAGTCTAACTTTGCAACGAAAGATTATAGCTGAGTCTGTCTTCCCTGGTGTCTTTTCAAGCCCAAGCCTGCCCCCTTGTGGCTCTGCTGTAATGACTCAGCTACAATTATTCCCTGCAAAGCCAGGCTGAATGCTCAGTCCGGGATTCTTATCACAGCTGATAACAGACACTTTTAGCAGTGAGGATGAAACAGAGAGCATGGTAAGTGTTTTCTCTAATGTTATTACTGATATATATATGGTAAAATACACAAGGGTGCTTCGTCTCTGGTTCCCTTTAAGTGCCAAGATGTGAGCATCACTGAATGCAGCAACTCCAGCGAGCTAACCATGGCAATCGTTTATCTTTGAATGACTGACAGGTCCGATTAAGCTGAATAAGGTCAAATGATTGCGGTAATTTGCGTGTGAGTCATCGGGGATCTCAAAGATCCAATCTGTCATGACGGTCGTTATCGCCGTTTGCCGCCAAATGTTGTGTGTGTAATTTCCCACCTGTACCCACGTAGCGAGATCGAGGAAAGGATTGCTCGTCGCTCAAAAATAGCCAGTCATAGGATTTGCTTAATTTTGTTTTGTTACACGCAGCTAGCACTTTGCTAGCTGCGTGTAACCTCCGATCGCCGCCGCTACCCGCCGATCCGCCACTATACCCGTCGCCGCAGCCTTTGACGTCACAACGTCGATGACGTCGGTGACGTCATTCCGCCCCGTCGCCATGGCGACGGGGGAAGCCCTCCAAGAGATCCCGTTCTTTGAACGGGATCTCTTGATCTCCGTTCGCCGAAGGCGATCGGAGGGGCTGGGGGATGCCGCTCAGCAGCGGCTATCATGTAGCGAGACATTGTCTCGCTACATGAAAAAAAAAAAAATTGAAAAAAAGGTATTTGCTGCCCCCTGGCGGATTTTAACAAACCGCCAGGGAGGTTAAAGGGACTCTGAAGCGAAAATAAACGTATGAAGTAATGAATTGTATTTGTAGTATGGCTAAGAAGTAGAACATTAGTAGCCCAAATATGAGTCACATATTGTTTCCAGTACAGGAAGAGTTATGAAACGTCAGTTGTTATCTATGCAGAAGAGCTTCTCTGAGCTCCAGGACCAAATTGGTCACTGATTTCTGTACATCAAAGAAACAGTGACAGACAGCTTCAGATAAGGTTCAGTGAGAAGAGAAGTTCAAAGGGTCATTAGCTCTGCAAACCACACTCTGTATTTTAAACTATAAGACCGGGCAAACTGCAAATATGACAATACGATGCAATGCTATAAAAAACGCTATATAACCGAAAAATAAAAATATGAGACTAATTACTTTGCTACTAACGTTTTTATGCGTTAAAGCCTGCTCCACGAAACACTGTTGGGAGTCTGGGGGATAAACAAGGACCCTTCCAGTTTCTCTTTATCCTAGTTTGATTGGTATGAACGCATATTACTTTTAATTATAAAGGCAATTTACGTTTTAGTACCCTTATTATAGGGCTATTTAGTCCCCTAGTGCCTAGGTTCTCAACATGTGGTACGCGTACCCCAGGGGGTACTTCTGATGATTCCAGGGGGTACTCGGGCTTGATATACTGAACCAAGCATAACAAATGTAGACTTTTAGAAAGTGATACATCTTATTTAAACAACACAAAATTAGTGTTTTAGCTAATTAAAAACAATTGCAAATGTTTGGAAATTGTTTAGAACCAATTATCATGTACTATGATTAAATATATATTTGTCAAGGGGTACTTGTGATAATGTGTACTATGCTAGGGGGTACTTGATGAGTAGAGAGTTTTAAAAGGGGTACGTACCAATAAAATGTTGAGAAACACTGCCCTAGTGGACCTAGTGTTTGGTATACAGTTCCACTGGTACATCCCGCGGACAGTTTGAAGCTGTCATCCGAACTACACATACAATTCATTACAGTGGGTTGCAAAAGTATTCAGCCCCCTTGAAGTTTTCCCCATTTTGTCACATTACTGCCACAAACATAAATCAATTTTATTGGAATTCCACATGAAAGATCAATAGAAAGTGGTGTACACGTGAGAAGTGGAACGAAAATCATACATGATTCCAAACATTTTTTACAAATAAATAACTGCAAAGTGGTGTGTGCATAATTATTCATCCCCCTTTGATCTGAGTGCAGTCAGTTGCCTATGGACATTGCCTGATGAGTGCTAATGACTAAATAGAGTGCACCTGTGTGTTTTCTAATGTCAGTACAAGTACAGCTGCTCTGTGAGGGCCTCAGAGGTTGTCTAAGAGAATATTGGGAGTAACAACACCGTGAAGTCCAAAGAACACACAAGACAGGTCAGGGATCAAGTTATTGAGAATTGTAAAGCAGGCTTAGGCTACAAAAAGATTTCCAAAGCCTTGAACATCCCACGGAGCACTGTTCAAGCGATCATTCAGAAATGGAAGGAGTATGGCACAACTGTAAACCTACCAAGACAAGGCCATCCACCTAAACTCACAGGCCGAACAAGGAGAGCGCTGATCAGAAATGCAGTCAAGAGGCCCATGGTGACTCTGAACGAGCTGCAGAGATCTACAGCTCAGGTGGGAGACTCTGTCCATAGGACAACTATTATTCATGCACTGTACAAAGTTGGCCTTTATGGAAGAGTGGCAAGAAGAAAGGCATTGTTTACAGAAAAGCATAAGAAGTCCCGTTTGCAGTTTGCCACAAGCCATGTGGGGGACACAGCAACCATGTGGAAGAAGGTGTTCTGGTCAGATGAGACCAAAATGGAACTTTTTGGCCAAAATGCAAAACGCTATGTGTGGCAGAAAACTAACACTGCACATCACTCTGAACACACCATCCCCACTGTCAAATATGGTGATGGCAGCATCATGCTCGGGGGGTGCATCTCTTCAGCAGGGACAGGGAAGCTGGTCAGAGTTGATGGGAAGATGGATGGAGCCAAATACAGGGCAAACTTGTAAGAAGACCTCTTGGAGACTGCAAAAGACTTGAGACTGGGGTGGAGGTTCACCTTCCACCAGGACAATGACCCTAAACATAAAGCCAGGGCAACAATGGAATAGTTTAAAACAAAACATATCTATGTGTTAGAATGGCCCAGTCAAAGTCCAGATCTAAATCCAATCGAGAATCTGTGGCAAGATCCGAAAACTGCTGTTCACAAACGCTGTCCATCTAATCTGACTGAGCTGGAGCTGTTTTGCAAAGAAGAATGGGCAAGGATTTCAGTCTCTAGATGTGCATAGTTGGTGGAGACATACCCTAAAAGACTGGCAGCTGTAATTGCAGCAAAAGGTGGTTCTACAAAGTATTGACTCAGGGGGCCGAATAATTACGCACACCCCACTTTGCAGTTATTTATTTGTAAAAAATGTTTGGAATGATGTATGATTTTCAATCCACTTCTCACATGTACACCACTTTGTATTGGTCTTTCACGTGGAATTCCATTAAAATTGATGCATGTTTGTGACAGTAATGTGACAAAATGTGGAAAACTTTAAGGGGGCCGAATACTTTTGCAACCCACTGTACATCATACTTTTTTTCGTTTCAGTGTCACTTTAATTTTAATCCTGGGTTCCTCTTTAAGTTATGATCACTATGCACTCTCTCCATCTGTCACTACACATACACATTTTACTGTTGGTAAAATTCTACAATATCTTCCTAACAGACTGCAGCACATCCGCACAAGAGGCATGTCGCTGGATATCAAAAGGTTAATTCTATAGGAGTTTTCTTCATCTAAAGCTTCAGTGTGGATCATATGAAATATATCTGACATTTCATCTCTATAGTTATGGCATTCAGAAGAGTTCCTGACCAAGCCAGGGGCAAAGTCATCTGTGACCGAACCCCAAGGGGACCCTGATCCTGTATCCTGGCAATTCTTCAGGTTCTACATCTCTGCTAATCCCAGCCTTAAATGGGTCAGGGGGGGGGGGGGGGGGGGGAGGGGACTCACTCCTGGCCATATACCCCTGATCTCTATTTTCTTTATAACAAATGGAATCAATATGAGGACAAGCAAATCCATCTCTTTACGTTTGAGGCCTCACGTTCTACGTCAGCAGTAATTGTTCCTTTGTCCTTCGTGCCACAGAGACTGTAAAACTCATATGAATAATTCTTGTAACAGAGAAGTGAGCGAGCAGCACAGCTGCGGAGGGCGAGCTCCATAGTCAGCTTCTTGCTCGCGGCCAGCCTTGACATTCGCATACAATAAGCATAGGCTGGCGTTAGGCTACGCCTGCAGGAGCGCTTGTGCCAAGTCAACCAATCACAAGGGGGCCAGGCGTAGAATCAGAGCATAGGATTTGATTACATTCAAGCTGTAATAATATATTTTCTGGGAGATATTGTAAAAGTCATGTGATGATGAATACGGACAGGGCCAGATCTAGAGTTTTTGCTACCTGAGGCAAACTTTTGATGATTGCCCCCTCACCCCCACCCTAACCCTACACTGGCTGGCTGTAAGTCTGTGACAAACTGCTCACCCTCAGTCACTCCAATCCCCCTCAGCCAGGACAGCAGTGCCACCTCCTCCCTTCTGCTGTGCAAATCAAATGAAACACTGCTGCTCTCCTGCATTCCCCCTCCTCACTCACTGTCAGACCCCTCACACAGCACAATAAGCTGCTTTTCCCCAATGATGTTCTCCTGCCTCCCTCCTCCTCACTCACTGTCAGACTCCTCACACAGCACAACAAGCTGCTTTTCCCCAATGCTGCTCTCCAGCCTCCCCCTCCTCACTCACTGTCAGACTCCTCACACAGCACAACAAGCTGCTGTTCCCCAATGCTGCTCTCCTGCCTCCCCCCTCCTCACTCACTGTCAGACTCCTCACACAGCACAACAAGCTGCTTTTCCTCAATGATGACCTCTTCACCTCGCTCTCTTCTCATTTCTCCTCCTACTCTGACTGCATGCCATTAGTGTAAGCTAAGTGCAAACATGCTGCCCCTGTTATCTTTGCACCTAATGCAGTTTTCACCGTGTTTCATGAGAAAATCGGCCCTGAATAGGAATGCTCAATTTGATTCCCCAGAGTTGAAATTTCCACATTTTCAGATGGAAATCGACATTTCCAATCGGAGATCAGATTACTGCAGGAATACCGCATTACCGCAACTCAGTCATTTTAGACCAATCCCAGAATCAGAAGTATTGGACCAATCAGAGAATGTAGAGTCATGAGAAATGAAGGAGGCACTTTACTGGCTCAATAAACTTGTGTTATATGGTCATCAGTACCTACACATGTTTCGGGGCGATCCCCTTCCTCAGGTGTACAAGCATCAAATAAACCACATGGTCCTGACAGTTTCCTGTCTGTGCACCTTGTTGCATTGTGGGAATTAAGATCTCTTTCCAGCTGCCAAGCAAGCAGTATCTCCCTCTGTGCATAGAACTCTCAGTAACGAACATTCCGCTGAGATCACCTGGCAGAACTAAAGATGTCACCACCAGTGATCAATGTCAGAATGTAAATCAGGGAGAGGAAAGATTTTACAATGGGCAAACACTGAATAAATAATGTATAAATTAATATTGTAAAAAAATAAGCCATTTTATTCATCATGATGTTATTTTTACTACAGTTCCTCTTTTAAAGGGGAACTGAAGTAAGAGGTATACGGAGGCTGCCATATTTATTTCCTTTTAATCAATACCAGTTGCCTGGCAGCCCTGCTGGTCTATTTCTCTGCAGTAGTATCTGAATAACACCAGAAACAAGCATGCAGCTAGTCTTGTCAGATCTGACTTTAAAGTCTGAAACACCTGATCTGCTGCATGCTTGTTCAGGGGCTATGGCTAATGGTATTAGAGGCAGGGGATCAGTAGGGCTGCCAGGCAACTGGTATTGCGTAAAAGGAAATAAACATGGCAGCCTCCATATACCTCTCTCTTCAGTTCCCCTTTAAGTCCCATGAGCAATGTATAAAGCATCGACACATCAGTTTTGCTAAGGCGATTCATAAGTGACAAGGACACAATGGATGGGGAATACAAGACAACAGCTGGATAAATAGAACAATCGCTCGTCTATAAAGAGAACCCGCCGCGTATAGATACAAGATAACGGTGTAGCGGTTTATCTGACATACGAAAATAATATTGCACGTGAATACGCAGCGACGGCGTTTAATTATGGCTCAGCCATTCCATTAAGTGTATTAGTTTTAGAGATTGCTTTATTCATGACCTTTGCGCGCCAGTCGCAGCTAATACTTCGCCGCCCGCGCCTCACCTGCCAGGCCGGCCGGGTGCAAAATTGTGCAGAATCAAAATCATGAACTCGGCGGCCAAAAATATAATTGTGCTTCCGCTGTAAACCTGAGACGCTCGGCCCGGCTGTGATTTCTTTTCAGGCGTTTTAAGTATGCTGCCGTAATAACTTAATGCATCAATGAAGCCAATTTAGCTTAAAGAGGCCCTGTAGTGACATAAAGTCAATGCAGTAAATTATTCAGGGTAAACACTTTTATGGTAATTTTTCTGGTTTCAGCATCAGAAACACTACCTATATCTACTGTATTTTCCGGCATATAAGACACACTTTTTCTCCCCCAAAAATGGTAGAGAAAAGTCCCTTCGAATACAGGGAGTCTTCGACTTACGATCACCTATCAATACGTACCGCTGACTCCCCAGACTTCTGGGACTCCCTGTATTCTCTACCTGTGTTGTCCTCCTCATGTGTAAATACAAAAAGGGCCGGTGCGCTCTGTATTCTCCCCCCGTGTCGTCCTCTGGTCCCTCACATGTCTCCTCCACTCCCCATGTGTAAATAAAAATAGCAGCAGTGCGGCTCACCTAATCCACAGTTCCAGCGCAGATTTATCTTCTCCTGCACGGCCCCCATAGTGCTGGCTTCTGCTGATGATGCAATCAGCAGAAGCCGTGACTAGGGGAAGCTGCGCGGGAGAGGAGAGGTCTGTGATTGCAGCTGGAACTGTGTGTGTATTTGCAGACGAGAGCGGAGGTGACATGGGGGGCCGGAGGACGACAGGGGACGACAGAAGGAGCCAAAGGAGGACACACAGGGGGACCAAGGAGGACACAGCGGGACGCAGTAGGACATAATAATTGGGGGAGAACATCTACAAGACACTCCTGGACCATGGATGTACCAGGTGTAGTATATATTTTTTCCCCTGTTTTTTTTGCTTTCTAAACCCTAGATGCATCTTTTAGTCCAGAGCGTCTTATATGCTGAAAAATACAGTATATATTGCTCTATATTTGTGTGTACCCCCCCCCCCCCCAGTGATGCTTAGCCTAGGCTGATTAGCTATGTGGAATTCTTCTCCCAGAGCATTCTGGGAAACCAGGTATATTTTGGGCTGACTTCGGAATTCTTATAAACAAACATTCTGTAGAGATTATCCAGCAGGATTAAAGACTTCGCCACCTGTGATAAATTTCAGACTGTAAATCAGGGAGAGGGGATTAAGTGGTTAACCTCTTGTGGAGACCAGGCCATTTTTTACAATTCAGCACTCTGCAACTTTAACAGTTTGCTGCACGGCCAACTTAACACACAAATGAATCTTGCCTTCTTTTCTTGCCCCTACAGAGCTTTCTGTTGGTGGCATCTGATTGCTGCTGCAATTTTTTATTTTTTTAAAATTAATTTTATTGTTTTGGGTTTTTTTAAATAAAAAATGTCTATTTTTATTATTATTTCACTTCCACCTTCCCTCCCTCCTCACAAGCTCCAATTATACTGATCAGCTCTTATAGGCATCATCCTATGAAAGGGGTCAGTTTGCGAGCCACTCGAGGGGACGGCTCAGACAGAGACAGGGCTGTCCCCTATACAGCAATTGCGCTAGATCGCAGCGCTATACAAATGAAAATAGCCGCTTGTTATTTTCTAATAGCCTGCGATCTGGCAGGCTGATCTCAGAGCTCCGCAGTGTTTATTTACAGAAGGTGGTTTGCATATTCAGCAGTGATGCATTGCGTGGGACATTATATGCTCACTTCAATCTAAATAATCGCAAATACCTTTTATTTTAAGAAGGCAAACTTTTATTTTGCATAACATTTTAATAAGAGGGAGTTTTTGGTCTCTTTCAGCCCCCGTACACACTCCTAGGCTAGTAGATCTGGCTTACCAGGAGCTTGCTGGGTAATCTGTATATCCATCCATCTACGGGTACTCTGATCTGTCTGGCATTATTATTCCGCATCTTGTTATCAGGATTCATATTCTGACATATTTGAGTAGGAGAGACCTCATTACACTAATTAATTTCATCCCTCTTCTGTTCTTTGATGTGTTTTGTGCATTTCAGAACCCACTGAGCTCTCCTGAAATGTTACAGGATGTTGGAAGATCACAATTACATGAAATATAATTCTTCATCTTCACATACCTTATATACTCGCATATAAGCCTAATTTTTCAGCATATAAGCCTAATTTTTTGGGCTTATATGCGAGTCAATCACTTTTTCCTGGTTTCTGAGGGAATAGTGGGTACCTTGGCTTATATGTGGGTCAGCTAATATATAATGCGACTATATGTGGTACATAAGAGCGAGATTCTCAAATCTTACCTTGTGAATTACCTTTCCTAAAGGTTTTTATAGTAAAATGTATAAAACATAAAGAACTCTTTGCTTGTAAATTGCTCAGTCGGCTCTTTTCGCTTTGGTGGAAAAGGAAGTCGTGTTTCCCGACTTCTGGGCGATTATGCTGTTTGCCGGGAACAGTATTGTTATTGATTGGCGTATTGACTCTGCCTGGCTGTGCTAAGGACTCCTGACCTGCACTGTGTACATAGCTGATTGCCTCTGACCCCAATCTGCAGAGCGGCTGTAGTCACAGGACAATGGGGGGATTAAGCACAAATTCTGCTGCCAGTAACCATACTTTTGACTGCAGTATGTCTGTGCATTAAATCAGTGAGTGCTCAACAGTATATTTCCCTGATCTCTGTTAAAGAACAAATCTGGCACAAGAAAATCAAAAGACTGACTCTTTCCAGTAAGAAAAGGTGAATCTCAATCTAATCCCTACCATGTTCCTGTCTCTGTATGTATGTATCGTAGTCTATGGTCAATTTTAAGGGGAACCTAAATAACTTCTCTGTATGTTTTTGGGGTGTGGGAGGAAACTGGAGTGCTTGGAGGAAACCCATGCAGACACGGGGAAAACATACAAAATCCTTACAGATGTTGACCTGGCTGGGATTTGAACCGGGGACCCAGTACTGCAAGGCAAGAGCGCTAACCACAACGCCACCATGGTACCCCCATTTCAGCAGTGGCAGCCTTGTGGGGAGGGGGGAGCGAGTGGGGCAATGGCCTCAGGCCCCGCGCTGAAGGGGCACTGCCAGCGTACAAGCAAAGTATGCCCATGCTTGGGGCCTCCCCTCCCCTGCATTGTACTGTGCGGCCCCCGACTTCTTCATCTTGCCCCCCTCCCTGTTCTGTCCAGTCCACACCATGGCCCTGTCTGTCATAACTTACATGGCCCGATCCAGCACCAATCTTCACTGCTAATGCATCCAGTCACCATAATTACTTCCAGCGGGTGCCTGTCATGACGTCACAAGCACCGGCAGAAGTAACCATGTGACCGGAGCTTAGTGGCAAGGAGGAGAGTGGTGAGGATCGGCAGTGGATCGGGGATATGTGAGTTATGGCAGAAGGGGGCCAAGGTGACACAAGTGCTGGCAAAGGGGGAACATAGTAGACACAGGGGGGACAAGAGTGGCACGAGGGGGACTAGAGATGGCACAGGAGTAACAGAGGGGACACGGTGACAAGAGACGCCCAGGGGGGACGAGGTGGCACAGGGGTAACAGAGGGGACACAGGGAGACAAGAAACTCACGGAGGGGGGGGGGGGGGGGGGAAGAGGTGGCACAAGGGTAACAGAGGGGACACAGGGAGACAAGAGACTCACGGGGGGGGGGGGGGGGGACAAGAGGTGGCACAGGGGTAACAGAGGGGACACAGGGAGACAAGAGACACATGGGGGGACCAAGGTGGTGCCTAACCCTAACCACTCCCCCTGGCGGTGCCTAACCCTAACCACTCCCTCTGCAGAAACACCCTTTTACATATATTAACGATAATACCTTTGAAAACATAAAATCTGTACTTATTAGCGAAATAATATGACAAAACCTATACCATTGTAAACTTCTAAAACAATAACTACCTCAAAAACTATAATGTTGTAATGCTATTAACGAAATTTTTCGCGGCGCCCTTTTTTCAGCTTTTTTCTACGTATTAACGATAATTGCATTAAAGTATATGGCGCTGCCCTTTCCGGCCACCCTCAGCCATTTAGAATACTGTCCAGCTAGTCCTAAGATGGCAAAACACAGTATTTCTTAATAAGAGTGCAAACTTAGCTCCTGTAATGAGTCGCAAACTGTGACAAAACTAGTCGAGTGACGTGGACACGGTTATAGAGCGTGGTCATACAACAGTGGTGGTGAGGGATTACAGCGGATCTAAGCCGATCAGGTGGCCACGGGCAAAGCCCAGAAAAACTCTAGCAATTATATGCTAATATGTTTGTTTGTTTTTTGCTGATAAGACACGAAAAGCCTGTGGTCAGTGGCTGCACAGAGTCCCGATGAGGCAGAGGGTGGCCAGATGTCCCCGCCCACCCTGATGTCATTTCCTCCCTTGCTTTTTTCTTCTCCTGGAAACTGCACTGCGATATCTAGCTTGCTTTGTAAACACATGTGAGCACAGCATATATCGTATTTCAGAGGGGTGAGGTGTATTTCCCTTCTCAGCCTCCTGTCACACTGAACTGTACTCAGCCAATCAGTGAGGAGCAGGAATGTGGGAGGAGAGATAACAGGCTTCCCTCTCCCCGGCAATGAACCAGAATAGAGCCAGGCTGACTGAGATAAGATTCATTACAGGAGACACATTTATGATTATATTGAAATGCTTGCAACGCAGACTGCATGCAGACTACCTAATAAATACAGAGCAGTGGGTAAATGGAACTTGATTTTATGGCTGAAAATCCCGCTTTAATGTCATATGTGTCACCCCTTTGAAATTTGGGATAATCTGGCTAAAAAGTCGATTGTTGGATTCCTAATGCTACGTACACACATGCGACAACGATCATTCGTTGTGAACGGCGAACAAACTTTTAATTGACGAAAGAACGACCTAAGTAAAGTTAGCTTTTAAAGGTGTGTAACGATCTGATCGTTAGAAGGAACGTTACATCACGTAAAAGCAACTATTGCACTTGCGCATAAAAATGAGAAGTTCCATGGAGAAATAGTGATATGCGCATGTCAAGTCTAGTACGAACGACCGTTTCCAACAATGTACTACTTTTGCAAACGATCGTCGTTGGAAAAAATCCGCCAGGACAGATCGTTCGTTTTTAACGATCTAGCTTGTCCGTCGTTAGACTTAATAGTCGTTGGCTGCTTTTTTTTAAACGATCGTCGTTTGAAATGATCGGGGAACGATTGTTTCAAACGACTGTAGTCGCATGTGTGTACGCACCTTTAGATGACCGCGGTATCTGCAAATGTTCTGCAGTACACTAGTCGCTGGATATTACCCGTTGTGGGGAAATATTATGCTGCTATAATAACCCAATCTTCTGTAATGTTTCAGGAAGGCGGCGAATAGACAAGAGAACTCAAAACAAATCAACAAGCAGAAGCAGACTGAGATTAATTAGTGTAACGAGGGCACACTGCTGATTTCACTATCTCAGAATAGGAATCATATTAACAAAACACACACCAGTATAACGAGCGACATTAGGGCCAGGTGATTGCTCGGATAATTAATTTCAGAACAGCGAGAGGCGAAGTGGAATTCTGTTATTATGTTTTGTTTAAGTGGCTCTGAAATAAAATACAGCATGAGATAAACGTGGGACTAAAGTAGTGAGCCTGCACAGTGGTAACAAGGCATGATGGATCCATGTTCTCATTCTGTTTAGGCCAAATTATGACTCTATCGAGACTCATCAGACCAGCCAACATTTTTCCAGTCTTCAGCTGTCCAATTTTGGTGAGCTCGTGCAAATTGTAGCCTCTTTTTCCTATTTGTAGTGGAGATGAGTGGTATCCGGTGGGGTCTTCTGCTGTTGTAGCCTATCTGCCTCAAGGGTGTGCATGTTGTGCCTTTACAAATGCTTTGCTACATACCTCGGTTGTAACGAGTGGTTATTTCAGTCAACGCTGCCCTTCTATCAGCTTGAATCAGTCGGCCCATTCTCCTCTGACCTCTAGCATCAACAAGGCATTTTCGCCCACAGGACTGCCGCATACTGAATGTTTTTCCCTTTTCGCACCATTCTTTGTAAACACTAGAAATGGTTGTGTGTGAAAATCCCAGCTGAGCAGATTGTGAAATACTCAGACCGGCCTGTCTGGCACCAACAACCATGCCACGCTCAAAATTCTTTCCCATTCTGACATTTAGTTTGGAGTTCAGGAGATTGTCTTGACTAGGACCACACCCCTAAATGCATTGAAGCAACTGCCATGTGATTGGTTGATTAGATAATTGCATTAATGAGAAATTGAGCAGGTGTTCCTAATATTCCTTTAGGTGAGTGTATATTACATACTTACCTCACCATCAGTTCCTCTCAGAAGCTCACCATTTTCTTTTAAGACCTGAAACTAGGAGCGATTTTCTGAGTCCTTTGCGATTTGAAAACTCATGCTAATGTAATGCTATGGGTGTGATCCCACTTGAGCAATGTGATTTTATAAAAATCCCCCATTCATTGCATTAGTGAGAGCTTTTTCAAATCACTAGCTTTTTCAAATCACTAGAGGCTGCTAGTGGGTTTGAGCCCTAAGGCTCCCTGCACACTGCAAATCCGTTTTCTGATTCTGATTCCGATTCAGTTTCCGATTTTCAATTCCGATTTTCCCTGAATACATTCAACAGAAAAATGGATCAAAAAACGCAGCATGCAGTAAAGATTAAAAATCGGAATCGGAAATGCATGCAGTGTGCAAGAGGCCTAACAATGATTCCTTCCAGTTCCGACTAGATCTAGTCAGACTTGCCTCTCAGGAAGCTGAAAGCCTAATGCTACGTACACACATGGGACAACGATCATTCGTTGAGAACGACGAACGAACTTTTAATTGATGAAAGAACGACCTAAGTAAAATTAGTTTTTAAATGTGTGTAACGATCTGATCGTTAGAACGAACGTTACATCACATAAAGCAACTATTGCGCTTGCGCATAAAAATGAGAAGTTTCATGGAGAAATAGCGAAATGCGCATGTCAAGCCTAGTACAAACGATCGTTTCCAACGATGTACTACTTTTGCAAACGATCGTCGTTGGTAAAAATCCGCCAAGCTAGATCGTTCGTTTTTAACGATCTAGCTCGTCCGTCATTAGACTTAATTATCGTTGGTTGCTTTTTTTTAAACGATTGTCGTTTGAAACGATTAGGGAACGATCGTTTCAAACGACTATAGTCGCATGTGTGTACGTACCCTAAGGCCACATACACACATCAGACTATAGTCTTTGGAAAATGAAAGATCACAGACCAATCTTCCCACCCTTCATGTAGTATGAGAGCCATACCTACACAGTCTATTCTATGGAGCTGAACTCCCCATCAGACAGAAATCTTTGCAAGATGCTGCACACACAGATGCTGTACACATTCAAAAGATCAGTATCTGCAAAAGATCTGTTCCTGCCAAACATCCATTCCTGCAAATTGCAATGATAGTCTATGAGATCTGCAGATCATCATACACACCTTGTTTATCAGACAAGAAAAGATATAGAATAGACTGTGTAGAGTATGGCTCTCATACTACATGGAAGGGGGTAAAATTGGTCTGTGATCTTTCATTTTCCAAAGACTATGGTCTGATGTGTGAATGCACCTTTAGGGCCCTTGTACTGGCTTCGGAATCAGAACTCTCATTAAACAATTATTTCGCAGAGCTGCACCTGACAGGACTAAAGATGTCGCCACCTTTGATAAATTTCAGAATGCAAATGAGGGAGAGGAAAGACTTTACAATGAGCAACCACTGAGTAAATCATTTGAATATGAATATTGTAAAAAAAAAAAAAAAAAAAAAAAAAAAAAAGCTATTTTATTCATCATGTTGTTTTCACTGCAGCATAGCTCCCAGCTGTCCCTCTTTGGGAGCCCTCTGTCCCTCTTTCCTCCTCATTTGTCCCTCTTTCAGGACTTTGTCTCTCTTTCTATGTAAATATATATATTTCTCTACTATAAAATGTGATTGTTTGACTCTAAACTTTATTCCTATCCTTTAAATTGATATATTACTAATTTTTAAATGTTAATATGAAGGAAAATGAGCCAGGATAGAAAGGACCAGTGTGATTAGAATTATAAAACAACATATTTTTCTTATGAAATCTTTATGGTATGCGTGACTAGGGGTGAGATGGGGGCGTGATCAGGGGTGTGGCAGGGGTGTGGCTTAAGTGTCCCTCTTTCTCATCTCAAAAAGTTGGGAGGTATGCTGCAATTCCGCTTTAAGTTTATGAGGTTTGTAAACATGAGTAATGATCTACTGAGATTTTCTCCTCCTCATTCCTGACAGGTAGAGCTTGTCTGTTATTACTGGACAGTACACAGATTATGTAACACTTGTTATTCAATTTGCAGAACTCGTGTCATTCACAGAATGATTGCCCGTGAAATGAGCATTATGCAAATAGTGTAATGCATGTTATACAAGCAACGCAAGCATCGTGTGCATAACACAAGTTACACAAACTGCGCAATGGGCATTACGTCATTTAAAGGGAACCTGAACTGAGTAAAATTATTTAAAATAAACATGATATGCCTGCAAATGAATATTACATACTAGTGACCTAAGCCTGTTTAAAAATGGGCTCTAGGTCTGTCACCGCCGCGCACGCACACACACACACAAACGCCCAGTCTGCGTCCTGTCCCAACGGCCAGGGATGGATCTAGACCAAGTTGCCCCAAGTTGCGCCTGGGGCAAGGTTAGGTTTTGGCGCCTAAACTGCCATTCCCCATCCAAATGTTGCCGCCTTTTTAAGAATTCAACAAACTGCGCCTGGGGCAAGAGACCCTCTTGCCCCCCCTAGATCCATCCCTGCCAACGGCTGTCAGTGCAAGACATGCACAGTAGCGCAAAAGCACTGACACAGGGACAGGACGCAAGGGCACTTGTACTTTATTAGGTAGAACTTACCTTGCTGTCAGTTCCTCTCACAAACTCACCATTTTCTTCTTACAAGTTCTGACCAGATTTTCTCAGAACTGAAATATATCAGCTGCTGTCAGTTATATAGCAGTTGCTGTCAGTTATAGCTGAAAGGACAACTGATGTGCAAGGTAATGTCCATGGCTCCCTATGGCTCAAAGGGGCAATATTACAGTTTAACAGTGTGCTGAGTAGGACGCTGTTAAGAGGTAGAGACCATTTTCAAAATGGAGGACGGAGAATTCCATCGATCACAGTGGACAAACGGGAGGCAGGAGAGGAGAAAGAGATTGATGAGTAGACTACACGGGAGGTAAGTATGATGTGTGTAGGTTTATTTTGACTTTTCATTTTCAGTTCAGGTTTGCTCTAAGCACCGTCCTGTAAAATGTATGTGCGCCGTCTGAGCACGGAACATTGAATGTCGTTTAGTGAATGTACCCCTTGAAGATTACGCAGGAATTGAACAGAGGCACCAACAGGATAAAATATGCTAAAAACTTTGAAATTGCTGAGGAGGCAGTGGTGGACTTACCTCCTTAAAGAGAACCATAGATGAAGTACAGTAAAGCTTTTATACATACCTGGGGCTTCCTCCAGCCCCATACGCACAGATCGCTTCCACGCCGCCATCCACCGCTTCCTGTGTCTGCTGGTACCGGGTCCCGTAGTTTCGGCCAGTCGGCGGCAGCACGCGGCCAATTGTCCGCATCACAGGGGCTCCCTCCATACCCGTATGCGTGCGGCGCCATACTGCGCAGCCACATGCGCAAGGGTATGGAGGGAGCCCCTGTGTATGCGGACATTTGGCCGCGTCTGCCGGAAGTAACGGGACCCGGTACCGCCGATAGAGGAAGCGGAGGACGGCGACGTGGGAGTGATCCAGGCTTATGGGGCTGAAAGAAGCCCCAGGTATGTATAAAATCTTGTTTCATTTTCCCTCTATGGCCGTCTCTGGTTCCCTTTAAAGCAGACATGAAACTGTCAATTTTCATAGGTCTAGATTTATTAACATACTCCAAAAAATAGTTGCAACGCGTTTTCAGGTGTGGCTCCGCTTCATCAGGCAATAGGGGATGGAGCACACAGCAACACGTGTCTATGTCTCAGCCTAGCGCCTCTGTGAGCTTGATGAGTACAGTTGTATCCACACATCCATTCAGTTACACATGGGTTCTGCCATTTCTTTTGTGTTACTCAAAAGTAAAACAAATGAAAGAAACCGTGGCAAACCGCTTTTCAAAAAAGACATACTGAAGTCTGGTACACTCTTTCATTTATGATTGGCCAATCGCTGAAAAATGTTACAGCCTGCATGTAGTATGAGGGTTTCCCTACACAATCTGCTCATAGTATTCAATAGGTGAATGACAGTGGTAAAATTGGTCAGGGATTGTCCAATCATAATTGAAAGTGTGTACCAGGCTTTACCTAAGAAGGAGAAATGCTCTAGTTCCTACAGAGGCTTCCCACACCGTCCTGCTGACCACCATTGCCAGTTATAGACCCCCGAAAGATATCTGACAAGACCTTTCACCTCAGGTTCACTTAAAGGACATCCGAGGTGGAAATAAACTGATGAGAAAAAATATTCTATCTATCCTCCTTCACCTAAAAATGACCTTTTGTATACCCCACAGTTTTATTTCATATTTAAATTTAGTTATTACGTTTTTACTGTTTTACTGTTTTTGCTCAATGACACCTTCATTGAAATATGCCAGAGCTAAAATCTATGAACTATTGATCCTTTTTATCTCTTTCCTGCTATCAGAAGCCATTTTCTTCTAGGAAAGTGTTTTATAGTTGTAATTTCTTATCAGTGAGGGTCACACTGGAGTCTGACGGTCCTGACACAGACAGGAACTGCCACTTACATACCTGATATTTAACTCTTTCTGGCAGAGAAAGAAAAAAAAGCAACACAGCCTAGTTATTTGTGTGCTAGGCACTGTACATACACATGTCTATCTCTTCATGTCACATGTCACTTCGGGTATCCTTTAAAGTCTTTTCAAAGAGGAACTGTCGCGAAAATCTTAAAATTTAAAACACATACAAATAAGAAGTACATTTCTTCCTGAGTAAAAAGAGCCACAAATTACTTTTCTCCTATGCTGCTGTCACTTACAATAGGTAGTAGAAATCTGACATTAACAACAGGTTTTGGGCTAGTCCATCTCTTCATGGGGGATTCTCAGCATGGCGTTTATTCTTTATAAAGACATTCCCTGAAAAGGATTTATCCCTGCTCACCATACACTTTTTTGGCAGTTGGACGGAGCAATTGCCATTCACAAAGGCCCAGTGCACACCAAAACCGCTAGCAGATCCGCAAAACACTAGAGGTTTTCGAAGCAGATTTTCAGAGCAATTCTAGGCATGTGCAGAGAGGTTTTCTAAACATGCCGAGTGTTTTCTGGAGCGTTTTTGTGTAGCAGATTTCATATATTGTTACAGTAAAGCTGTTAATGAACATCTACTGTAACAAAAACATCTGGAAAACCGCTCTGATCTGGCCTTTTTCCGAGTGTTTTGTGCATTTCCTATTCTTTACATTGAGGCAGAAACGCCTCAGAAATCGCTGCAGCGTCTGAGTTTGCGTTTGTGGAAAAAACTAACCCCTCTGGTGTGCACCATCCCATTCACTTTCATTAGCCAGGCGGTGTTCTGTGGATATAATCATATGTGTTTTGTGCATCAAGCTTAGCAAGTGTTAAAGGGTTAACTCAGTATTACTGTTTAAGCAGCTGCGTGATACCTTTTAAGGCAGCCTGTCAGTGAAACTAGGGTTAAGGAACTAGGGTGATGAATGTGTTCAAAAGAGCACCAGTCTGCCGTGGATATTTTTACTCTCCACAGGAAGCGAGTGCATCTGGAGGATGAGGCCCACTCTTGTCTGTACATGAGTCTTACACAGAATGAGGAACCACCAGGGAGCCATGGTTTCAGTAAGGACATATAAGGAGAAAGCATCGAACTCTGAACTTCTACTGGTCAGATACTGACTTTCCCTGATGACACCGCCTATGACCTGACATCACCAAAGAGACACCCAGAAGACAACGGAGGACTATATAGGGGGGGTTAGCTGCGTGGGAAAGTTACTTCTCTTCTGGGTAGAGCTGTGCTTATCATAGACTCTTTGTTATCCAGGGAGAAGCCGCACGTGTGTAATAAACAACGCTTTGTTTCTGAAATCAATTCTGTTTCCTCCGGTGCTTCTAAGTAGATAAGGTTGCTTGTTACTTCAACAGTTCCCCCTGAAAGCGTTTTAAAAAACGCTCCAGAACCGCTCTGGTGTGCACCAGCCCAAAGTGCTTAAAATTAAAGAAAACCCTGAGAACCCACCACAAGAAGATGGGCTAGTCCAAAATCTGTCTGTAATGTTAGATTTCTACTACCTACTGTAAGTGACAGCAATTATGGCTCATTTTACTCTGGAAGAAACGTACTTCATATTTGTATATGTTTACATGTATTTTAAATTTTAAGATATTCGCAACAGAGGTCCTTTAAGGTCAGTTCAGGCTTTCTTTGACACTTATCGTATCTCCTGTAACAGCAATAACTGTAAACTCCTCTCAGAGATAAGACGGCGCAGATCACGATTGTCTCATCCATCTCTTCCTTCTTTAGATGTTATCCAGCAACTAACACGGCATATATCTCCATTCATTGCCGTCATCATTTAAATCTGCCTTTGTTCCTGCATCAGTGACGTGCGGGGGAAAGCGTAATTCATTTTATAGTAAAATGTTCCTATTCGTAATTACTCATGAATTTGCGCGCAATTTATAGTGGTTAATCGAAGTGAAAGGTATGCACTGACTTTACTAATACAATGTGCAGTCACACAGGTGCAGTTAACAGGTATGCACGGAGTGGTATATCACACTGCGTGCGCTCACGTAGGTAGGTGGGTGCACTAAACTCAACAGGTAGGTAAATGCAGTGATGAGGTGGATGTACTGAACACAACAGGTAGGTATATGCAGTGATGGGTATTACAATGTGCACCTGTCACACACACAGGTAGTCACTGAATGTGCTGGGCCGGGCAGTGGCACACACACAGTATGAATTATCAAGGCTGTCTATGCAACACAAGTGTCAGTGGGACACACAGAAAAAAAAATAGATTGCAAGAACAAGATTAGCTCTTTAGCAATACAAATCAGCAAGGAGCAAGCTAAGAAGCCTACAAGAGCCTAACTAAGCTTTCCCTATGAGAGTCTGCAGCAGCAGCAGCTGTCCCTTCTCTATTTACTGCAGGCACACGAGTGAGTAAAATGGCCGGCGATGCCTGCCTTTTATAGGGGGGGGAGTGGCTCCAGGAGGGAGAGTAGCCTGATTGGCTACAATGTGCCTGCTGACTGTGATGTAGAGGGTCAAAGTTGATGCTAATGGTGCATTATGGCCTGGGGGTGAACCAAACTTCCGGTAAAGTTTGCGGTTCTCCGCGATCGCGAACCCCCGGAAGTTCGACAGGAACCGTTCGGGCCATCTCTACACATGCTAATTCCCATCAGATTGATGATCAGCCATCAGATTATGTCCGACTAAACCCTCTCACCTGAATTTTTCTGAAAGTACTGTAGACACGGGTGTATACTATTACACTTGATTGGATGATGGGCTGTTTGTGGATCATATAAAATGGCAGATTACTGGCTGGGAGTGAGCATTTGCTTCTCTTGTGTATTCGATTCAGCATTTAGAGGCAGTGTTGTGAATCCCTGGTGGTGGGAGTACCGGGGCCCACCTGCGCTCTCCCTCTTGGTGTCACATGAGGATTTGGAGGTCCCAGAGCCGCTGGGAGAGCTCGATGCCCCGTCTACCATGTGCACCAGAGTTTCTGTTTTTAACCTTATAGGACACCTGAAGTGAGAAGAATATGGAGGCGGCCATATTTATTTCCTTTTAAACAATACCAGCTGCCTGTCAGTCCTGCTGATCTCTCTGGCTGCAGTAGTGTCTGAATCACACACCTGGAACAAGCATGCAGCAAATCCAGGCACACTTCAGTTAAACATCTGATCTGCATGCTTGTTCATGGTCTATGAGTAAGGGCCCGTTTCCACTTGTGCGGACACCGGGCCGAATCGGCAGAGTTTCCCCGCAGGCAAATCGCTGCAGGGATTGTTCTATCAATCGTGCCATCTATCCGAATTTCAGAGCAATTCTTGTAGTCTGATTGGATTGCTATTTTTTTTTTTTTTTGGCCTCCCATTGGTGGGCTTAAAAACTGGTCATCTTTAACCATTTCAGCCGCACAGACGTGAGCCTCATGTCCACGGCAGGTGCTGCTGTAGCCGCAGGGATGTGAGACTACCGTCTGTGGCGGCTGGATGGTGTAATGGTTAAGGGCTCTGCCTCTGACACAGGAGACCAGGGTTCGAATTTCGGCTCTGCCTGTTCAGTAAGCCAGCACTAATTCAGTAGGAGACCTTTGGCAAGTCTCCCTAACACTGCTACTGCCTATAGAGCGCACCCTAGTGGCTGCTGCTCTGGCGCTTTGAGTCCACCAGGAGAAAAGCGCGATATAAATGTTATTTGTTTTGTCTTGAGCAGTTTGTGGGGCTTTGCACGTGATCGTGCAGGTGGAAGCCCACAAATGCGATGACCCGGCGACAGGGAGGATTGGTGGCAGGGGACAGAAGTCCCATGAAACAATCCGTGCATGTCTGCCGAGAATAATCACCGTTTTTTTCAAAAACAGTGCTCACTCTCAATTGGTGCTGCTGCGCTGCCTCCCGCTCGCTTGTTTCAGCCGCTCCCGCTGCTGATCATTAGATTAACCATTTCGGGACCGGCCGCCTAACCCCCCTTAAGGACCAGGCATTTTGCAGTCGGGGGTGCGCGCGTTTGGGGGGGTCAGGTGGCCGGATCCCCTCTGTGGCTGGCTGGGCAGTGTCCCCCCATGGTGGCAGGTGTCCCCCCCTTTTGCCAGCAGCCATCACTCACCTTCCAGGCTCCAGCGATGAGCCGCAGCGGACCCCTCTTCTCCGGTTGGCATCTCCGCTCCTAATGCCAATCAGTTCCGGGTCACGGCTTGATGACGTCATCAAGCCGGGACCCGGCGCTGATGTCAGAAGAAGCAGAGATGCCGGCCAGAGCAGAGGGGGTCGACGATCGTCGCTGGAACAGCAGGGAGGTGAGTGGATCCTCTTCTCTCCCCCCCTGCCGCCGCCGCTGTCAAAGTCATCACTACGATCCGCCGGCGATCATAGTGATCACGTGATCAGAAGCCATACGCAATGGCTGCTGATCACGGAGGGGAGATGCCAGCTGTCATATGACAGCTTAATCTCCCCCTCCGGGAACGCACGATCGCGTCGGGAGCGGAAACTGCGGGCCGGCGTAGATTCTACGCCCCATCAGGCTAGAACAGCCACAAGTGTGGCGTAGAATCTAATGCACGCGGACCTCAAAAGGTTAATGAATGGGAACTTTGTTCCCATTCATCTCCCCTCTAGGCCACCGTGATCGCAGGCATCAATGAACACAGCCACGCATTACTTCCTATTAAGCTTACTTATTGTACGCTTATAGGAAATAATGCGCAAGGACATCTTGTGGCCAAATAGTAATATTACATCTACATACATTAGGGCATACATTTTTTTTTAATTTGTATGTCAAGAGGGTATATTATTATTACATTTTGGGCTTGTGATTAGTGATGTATGTAAAACTGAAAACCACCTTTATTTCCAAATAAAATATTGTCGCCATACATTGTACTAGGGAAATATTTTAAACGTTGCAATAACCGGAACAAATGGGCAAATAAAATGCGTGGTTATTATCCACAGTAGAACGTTTTATTTTAAAACTATAATGGCCGAAAACTGAGAAATAATTTTTTTTTTTTTTACATTTTTTTTCTTATTATTCCCATTAAAATACATTTAGAATAAAATAATTCTTAGCATAATGTACCTCCCAAAGAAAGCTTCATTGGTGGAGGAAAAAAACAAGATATAGATTTTGTTGTGATAAGTAGTGATAAAGTTATTGGAGAATGAAAGGGAGGACCGCTAAAATGTCAAAATTCCTCTCGACCATAAGGTGAAAACAACCCGTAGGCTGAAATGGTTAAAGGAAACCTGAGACGATGAAAAAATATATATACATGTCTACAGAGGCGCTCAGTGTGGTTTTGATGCTGTTAAGCTGTATATGCTCCTTTTTGATTGGCCTGATGAAGCGGGATTGAGCCCGTGAAACGCGTTGCCTATTTTTACTGTGGAGTATAAATAAATGGTTGTTTGTCTGTTGATGCCACAGTCCTTCCTTTGTTTGCTTTGTCTGCATGGATGGGATAGGCCCACCACTGCCCCATCGGTTTTAAGCTTGTTTAAGTGACTTTTATTCTATTGACGCCTCTGGAAAGCTTCTACATATACATGTCTGGGGCTTGCTCCAGCCCCCTTCAGTCTGACTGGTCACTCACCGTCCCGGCAATTCCTCTCTTTCGGGGAAAACTGCGCATGCGTGGCCCAGCTGCGCACGTGCCCCATTGCGCTCCCATCACTGGAAGCGTTCTGTGCCAACCAAGCACCGAATGCTCCTGGCCACAGGAGTGTGACAGGGGAGTGAGTGATGCTGGACTGCTCATGCCTCAACTGGACCCAACTGGCAGATTTACAGGGGATATTAGCAGGACTTTTGTACATGCAGATTTGGCAAGACATTTAAAGTGTATCTAAAATGAAATAAAGGGAAGAATTTATACATACCTGGGGCTTCCTCCAGCCCCCTTCAGCCTGATCCGTCCAAATCCAAATCCAAAAAAAGCTTTATTGGCAGGGCCAAATACATTTAGCATTGCCAAAGCGTCCCTTGCCATCAGCCTCCACCTGGATCCGCCACAGTCCTGTCTGTAATTTCGGCCAGTCATGGCAAGACGATGCAGTGTGGCTGTGCGCGCTCCCCTGTGTCACTTCCACGGCCAGGAGTATTCTGCAGCTGCACGGTAGTACTGCGCATGTGCAAAACACGTCCAGGCCGCGCATGCGCAGTAAACCCCGACTTCTGAAGTTACCTGGAGGTTTCAGGAGGCAGAGGACGGCAGCAAAGGAGCGATCAGGCCTAAGGGGGCTGGAGGAAGCCGCAGGTATGTATGAATTATTTCCTTCGTTTAATCTCAGGTTTACTTTAAAAAACACAATGCAAAAATAACTGGCACTGGTGTGTAGCTTTTGTAAATATCTGGCAGTGTAAGGGTTCTGCTTGGCGGTGGGGGAGCGCAGAGCTCTGCTGTTGCATTGCCTTTGTCTGAGTGACCTGAGCTTTATATTTATCCTCAGAACTCACTGACCATACAGTACAATATGCTCACACTGGGCGGGCAGATGTCTCCCGAGCTCTGCGGAAATAGATTGGATCTGACGCTGCAGCCCGGCCGCCGGCAGAAAAGTCCTCTCGATGCCCTCGTGCTGCCCCCAGGGGCGGGGCTCGGATCCGTCTCTGCAGACGCTCCGTGATCAGCCGATGGTGTTTATAGATCAGTGCCGGATAATGCTCCATAGAGAAGAATCCCGCTGGACTGGGAATTAAATAAGAATAAGATTTGTAAGACAGCTGTTCATTTTCTCTGTCCTTTATCAGTTACTGGAAACTCTGCATAGCGTTCTGACTCTGGACAGAATTTAGACTAAGGTGGCCATACACTTATAGATTTGCAGCAGGTCGAATCTGACAGGAATCTATCTGATGTGTGCCACACACTAGGAACAGATTTCCAATAGATTTCAGAATGAAATCTATTGAAAATCGATCGAAATGCATTACTGCACCATTCCATCCAATGTGACTATATGGGCCATCAATCTGCCCCCAGCAGCCGATCGACCTAGACTTTCCATCTGCACCGATCGAGCAAATGGATTAAAATCGGTCAGAAATCGATCGTTCGGCCGATCGATCATGCTTCCTGCTGCACCAATTTCTAGCCTTATTTGATCGCTTTCTGGGTGCTTTTTAAAAATCACTCCCATTCACTTTCTTTAAAATCGCTGTAAAAATCGCGTAAATATTGCAGCAATTTTTAGGCGATTTTTACCGCGATTTTAATAAAGTGAATGGGAGCGATTTTTTAAAAGCGCTCAGAAACTGCTAACCAATCGCAAGCGCTCAGAAAAGCTCTTATAGTCTGGCTGAGCCCTAAGACCCATCTTACCATTCGCCTAGTCAATCACCTTGTAGATGTTGAGCCAGTCTTGCATTATATATGAAATGATAAGATAAGCTTCCCTCCAGCAGACACCACGTTGAGCAGATGTCATAATTTTATGCTCCGTAATTTCGCTCCAGGGGAATCGAGAAACCTGTTCATCCGTTATAAGACGAGCCTCCCCTATGTAGCCGTCAGGAACGGAATCATCTGCGCCGGACCTGCAGGCTACAGACTTGTTTTGCATCTTTAGCACCTCGGTTGGCCAGGTGTGGAATGGTATCATTACCCCGGGAGCAATTTGTGTCTTCGCCCAATCAAACGGCGCTGACTCGGGAATCACCCGGGAAAGAATGTGAAACAAGAAATTTCCGATGCAGAAGCAAACTGGGGCGATATGGGAATATAAAACAGCTGGGGCGAGTCGTGGGGGAGGGAGGTACGCTGGGTAAACCGTCTGTGGACGTTATTAGATTACCTAATTTATGATCTGCTCAGTCTGTGGCCTGCCCATTACCTATTTTTCACGTCAACTACAAGGGAGAGCTAATTCATCAAATACACAGATAAGGGTCTCTCAAAGGGCGTTTTCTCCAATGGGATAATTTTTCATCTTCAGTAATTAGATACTTTTTACCACTCAGCAAATGAAAAAGTACTAAAAAGTTGGTTGAAAATGTTATACCAAGCTTTCGGCCTCATTCACACCTAAAAACGAAAACGCAAGTGTTTTGCGTATTTGTGCGCTGTTTGTTTTCCCCTCCCAGCGCTCCACTGAGCACTAAATTTTTTGAAAACACTTTTCTAAGCTCTTTTTCACAGCGGTTTTTCACAAGTCAGGAAGTGAACTCTTTGACCCGGAAAAGAATGAATACAATGTATTTATTCTTAAAAATGTGAACGCAATCACTGCACAAAGCGATTTTGTGAGCGGTTTGCATTTTCCCTATACCTTCCATTATAGCAAAAACGCCTCAAAAATGGTGCAGGCAGCGCTTTGCTGAGCAGATCCTAAAGGAACCGCTCAGATGTGAAATCTCTCATAGGGAAACATTGCACAAAAGTTTTAGGGCAATTTTGAAAATCACCTGTGCTTGAAAAAAGGGCAAAAACGCCCTTAGTGTGAATGAGCCCTTAAAGAGACTCCGTAACAAAAATTGCATCCTGTTTTTTATCATCCTACAAGTTCCAAAAGCTATTCTAATGTGTTCTGGCTTACAGCAGCACATTCTACTATCACAGTCTCTGTAATAAATCAATGTATCTTTCCCCTGTCAGACTTGTCGGCCTGTGTCTGGAAGGCTGCCAAGTTCTTCAGTGTTGTGGTTCTGCTATGAACTCCCCCTTCCAGGCCCCTCTATGCACACTGCCTGTGTATTATTTAGATCAGAGCAGCTTCTCTCTTCTCTCTTATCTTTTACAAGCTGGATAAATCGTCCTCTGAGCTGGCTGGGCTTTCACATACTGAAGAATTACAGACAAGGGCAAAGCTGTTTGCAGAAGAAAAAAGAGCAGCCTGAAACTTCAGTGCATGAGAACTGCAGGGGGAAAGAAACACACAAATGATCTCTTGAGATTCAAAAGGAAGGCTGTATACAGCCTGCTTGTGTATGGATGTATTTTCTGTGTGTGGACATACTGTACATCAACCTACTTCCTGTTTTGGTGGCCATTTTGTTTGTTTATAAACAAAGTTTTTAAAACTGTTTTTAACCACTTTTAATGCGGCGAGGAGCGGCGAAATTGTGACAGAGGGTAATAGGAGATGTCCCCTAACGCACTGGTATGTTTACTTTTGTGCGATTTTAACAATACAGATTCTCTTTAAAGAGATTCTGTAACTGGGGGATACTTACCTCGAGAGGGGAAGCCTCTGGATCCTAACAAGGCTTCCCCCGTCCTCCGTTCAATCGCCGGGCCCCCCCGAAGTGCGGCGAGGTAAATGTTTACCTACTGCGATCATGCGCAGGAGCACTAGCGTCTCTTTGTTCGCGTAAGGCAGAAATAGCCGAACCAGATCGTATCCACTCTACTGCGCAGGTGTGAGTCCTCTGCGCCTGCGCAGTAGAGCGGATACGATCGGGCTTGGCTATTTCCACCTAGCCCAAAGGAAGAGTCGCTAGTGCGCCTGCGCAAGATCCCGGAGAAGTAAATATACCACTGCTTGTCAAGCTTGTCGGGGGAGGTTTCGTGGGAGCCAGCAAGGCCCAGTCCGCCCATGATGCCAAGTAAGGCGACTTCCTCAGGAGGCAGAAGTCTGGGGGCAGCACCAGGCAGAAACAGGAAGTGAAGAAAATGCCTGGCCAACCTATACTGGGGGCAACTGTACCTGGCTAACCTATACTGGGGGCAAGTGTACCTGGCTCACCTATACTGGGGGCAACTGTACCTGGCTAACCTATACTGGGGGCAACTGTACCTGGCTAACCTATACTGGGGGCAAGTGTACCTGGCTAACCTATACTGGGGGCAACTGTACCTGGCTAACCTATACTGGGGGCAACTGTACCTGGCTAACCTCTACTGGGGGCAAGTGTACCTGGCTAACCTATACTGGGGGCAACTGTACCTGGCTAACCTATACTGGGGGCAACTGTACCTAGCTAACCTATACTGGGGGCAAGTGTACCTGGCTAACCTATACTGGGGGCAACTGTACCTGGCCAACCTATACTGGGGGCAAGTGTACCTGGCTAACCTATACTGGGGGTAACTATACCTGGCTAACCTATACTGGGGGTAACTGTACCTGGCTAACCTATACTGGGGGCAACTGTACCTGGCCAACCTATACTGGGGGCAACTGTACCTGGCTAACCTATACTGGGGGCAAGTGTACCTGGCTAACCTATACTGGGGGTAACTGTACCTGGCTAACCTATACTGGGGGCAACTGTACCTGGCCAACCTATACTGGGGGCAAGTGTACCTGGCTAACCTATACTGGGGCAACTGCACCTAGCTACGAATACTGGGGCAACTGTACCTGGCTAACCTATACTGGGGGCAACTGTACCTGGCTAACCTATACTGGGGGCAACTGTACCTGGCCAACCTATACTGGGGGCAACTGTACCTGGCTAACCTATACTGGGGGTAACTGTACCTGGCTAACCTATACTGGGGGTAACTGTACCTGGCCAACCTATACTGGGGCAACTGCACCTAGCTACCAATACTAGGGGCAACTGTACCTGGCTACCTTCCTATACTGAGGGTGGTTTTTGGGGGCTCACCGCAGCTATAACATGCCGTGCAAATTGTTGGGTGCTGCGCGATCTTTCCATCCTCACAAGTTTGCCTCAGGCAGCAAAAATTCTAGAACCGTCCCTGAAGCCAGCGCTGGATTCCTCTAAGCTTCAGAGGTCAGGGAAGCCTCATTGGAACCCTGTGGCTTCCCCCTTCCAAGGTAAGTATCCCTCAGATACAAGCTCTCTATAAAGCATACCTGTAATCAGCACAAAAACAAAAGTTAGATATTTACCTCAGTAGACAAAGGGCTCTGGGTGCCTCAGATACTTTCCTGATCTTCCAAGAACCCTCTAACGCTCTTCATCTTTGTGGCTGCGCCACCCCCTCCATGGTGTGAGTGCAACTGCACTGCTCAGGCCAGGGCCACCAATAGGGCATCACAGGGGAGAGAAGTGAATGGGGCCCGAGGGATTCTGGGGTCCAGCCAGGGGGGCACTACCATGAAGAAAAGTGAAGCACATGAAGGCACTTATCAGACACTTGACCATAACTGCAAGTTCTGAGGGGTGTGTTTACTGGTATAATATAGATTCTGAATGTCATTTAATAGTAGCACCAACAAAGCACACGGACGTTGCTAGCCCTAACACCCCCCTGGTGGTGCCTAACCCTAATACCCCCCTGGCGGTGCCTAACACTAATACCCTCCCTGGTGGTGCCTAGCCCTAAAATCCCAGTAGTGGTGCCTAACACTAATACCCTCCTAGTGGTGCCTAACACTAATACCCTCCTAGTGGTGCCTAACCCTAATATCCCCCCAGTGGTGCCTAACCCTTCGCCCCCCCCTCCTGGTGGTGCCTAACCTTAATAGCTCCCCTGGTGGTGCCTAACCCTAATATCCCCCTAGTGGTGCCTAACCCTAATATCCCCCTAGTGGAGCCTAACACTAATACCCTCCTAGTGGTGCCTAACCCTTAGGCCCCCCTGGTGGTGCCTAACCTTAATAGCCCCCCCCCCCCCCCTCGGTGGCGCCTAACCCTAATATCCGCCTAGTGGTGCCTCACACTAATACCCATTCCTGCGCTGCACAATTTCCCACTATTGCCGCTAATCAAGGCTTTTATAATTGCATTGCTGCGGCTTTTATAAATAAGACAACTGGTAGATATCTTCTTTGTGATTGGTGAAAGGGAACAGTGAAAACAACACCCCACATCAGTATTGTTACATCTGTACAATGATAAGGAGTTCCTTATTGCAGCGAGGCCAGGCAGCTTTGCACGCCGTAGGTAATTAAATTGTACTATTTTAATTACTTGAACAACAATATCCCTTTAGTGTGCGGATTGAACAAGCCCCCTGTAACCCACGCAGGTTACACTGAGGGAGGGGGGTTCATTTGAAAGTATCATTATTCCTTTGTGGAATGGGGTTTTCAGGGTAATCAGACATTGTTTGCGCTGCATGAGCCGAGGTGAGCATTAATATTCCACGCAGCTGCACACTCGCCCTTGCGCATATTAATCTCTCTACATATTTACTTTCCATAATAAGACTTCAAAGCGCTAATTTGTTCCAGGAAGTGCCTCCTAAGCCTGACCTCCTCGCCTACCACTAGGCAAATTCCGCTGTAACTGGGCAAGCTTCAAGAGACGCTGAGCATTCCACAAAAATGAAATGAGTACTTACCTGGGGCTTCCTCCAGCCCACCGTAGGCCGTGAGGTCCCCGGCGTTTTCCTCGGTCCTCGCCCGGTCCCGCTGGCGGTTCCGTTACCGGCGACTTTCAGGCTGAAGGTCGGCCGTATACTTCCTGAACGGGGATGCTCTGCGTCTACGTGACAGTCATGCGCATGCGCGGTTCAGAGATAGAAAACTGCGTATGTGCAGGACCGTCACGCCGTCCGGTGCGATGACGCGTAGCAGCCAGCGTGATGACGCGGAGCGTCCCTGTTCAGGAAGAAACAGCCGACCTCGCCGGAAATTGAGCCGCCGATGGGACTGGGAGAGCAGCCAGGAGGGGACCTCACGGCCTACAGTGGGCTGGAGGAAGCCCCAGGTAAGTAGCAGTTTCCTTTTATTGGACTGCTCAGAGTCCCTTTAAAGGAGAACTGTAGTGAGAGGTGTATATAGAAGCTGTCATATTTATTTCCATTTAAGCAATACCAGTTGCCTGGCTATTCGGGTAATCATTTGCCTCTAATACTTACAGCGATAGCCCCTGAACAAGCATACAGCAGATCAGGTGTTTCTGACAAATTTGACAGATCTGACAAGACTAGCTGCATGCTTGTTTCTGGTGTGATTCAGATACTACTTCAGCCAAATAGACCAGCAGGGCTGCCAGGCAACTGGTATTGATTAAAAGGAAATAAATATGTCAGCCTCCATATACCTCTCACTACAGTTCTCCTTTAACGAGGCCCTGTAGTGACGTAGAGTAATGCTGGGAATACACGATTAAATTTTACAATCGTTTTTTAAATCGATTTCCATTCACTTCTATGAGAAATCGATCAGAAAAACAATCGAAAATCAGATTGGACATTTCGGGAATTATCTATCGAACCATCTAACTGCCAAAAAATGGTGTACTCTCAGCATTACAGTAAATTATTCAGGATAAAATGTAAATGTGGTGCTCCATAGTAGAAATACATGAATGGAGATACAAGGAGACTCCATCTGTAATGACATAAATGCAAATGATGCTTTAATATGGATAAAGTTAAAAGTACAGCAAAGAACACTCTCTTTGGTGGGTTCTAATCCACTTAGGACCCATGGCAAATCTCTCCCCAAAGCTTCCAATCCCATGTCAGTGGTACTCCGATCAAAGCCAGCCAAATCACCAGACAATAGTGCTCGCTCTCCGCCCGACCGGTTTCGGCTACTGCCGTCGGGGGTGGATCCGTACTGACAAGTGGATCCATACTGCGCATGCATGGGAGCAGTAAGAATGCGCCCTTCTTCGCAAGCAGGCAGCTTACAGCTGATACAAATCCTGCAACAAATCTGTAGTGTGTCTACTTCCTGCTTTCATGGAAGCAGACATATTGTTTACATCCTGTGTTTACCTGTTAGCTGCTCTGCCATGGCAGTCAGCTGACACAGCTAAGTGATCAAATTACAACTTGTAATTAGTCACAGATGAGGGGGAATTAGACAAGCTAAACTCTCTAAATACGTACAGGGGGCATTTCTCTCTGTTTCCCTTCTATCCTGTGCAAGAATTCTGGTCCACTTTAAGACTTTTAAAGAGGAACTCCGGTGAAAATATTGTAATTAAAAAAAAGTGCTTCATTTTTACAATAATGATGTATAAATGATTTAGTCAGTGTTTGGTCATTGTAAAATCTTTCCTTTCCCTGATTTACATTCTGACATTTATCACATAGTGACATTTTTACTGCTGGCAGGTGATGTCAGTGGAAGGAGATGCTGCTTGCTTTTTTGGCAGTTGGAAACAGCTGTAAACAGCAGTTATTTCCCACAATGCAATGAGGTTCACAGTCAGGAAACTGTCAGGACAATGGGCCTGACATCACACTGGGGGAGGGGTTTCACCACAATATCAGCCATACAGAGCCCCCTGATGATCCGTTTGTGAAAAGGAAAAGATTTCTCATGTTAAAGGGGGAATCAGCTACTGATTGGGATGAAGTTCAATTCTTGGTTACGGTTTCTCTTTAACTTTGTTGTTACCGTGACTTTGCTCTGAGCAGAGCGGCTTTGTTAGGTGAGTTTAGTTTTATTATCTGAAGTGTTTTGTATCAGAAATGAACAGAATGACATTTCCCCTTCGCCCCGGAGTCTGGTGTCACCTTGCTGTGTGATGAGTTTGGTGTCACCTTGTTGTGTGATGTGTTGATCACCGCCCGGTGTCACCGCTCTGCCAGCGTGATACTCAGAAGAATTCAAATGAATTAACCTCGTTGTGGGGTCCTCCGAGCGGTATTGATCCAGGATGAGAGGGTTTTGATTCACAGAGAATGCGTTTTATCAGCCTTTATTAATCAATAGCTCTGCCTTATCTGAGACGAGGCGAGAGGATGAGCCGGGCGCGGAGCGGAGCCGCGATCTCGCTACACAAAGCTGCTCTTCACGGTCCTTTCATCGGAGAAGATTGTATCACTTCTAAGTCAGTCATTTTCATGTGAAACGGCAGCCTGGAACGATGTAGCAATCCTCCATGCGTTTGACTGCCAGTATCAGATTGCGGAAGATTCTTGACTGCTCGTGTTTCCATCATAACATTGTAGATCTTAAAATGAGATTACACTCAAAATTAAAATTTGCTTTTATGCATTTAAAGAAAACCTGTAACTAAAAAAAGTTTCCCCTGGGGGGTACTCCCCTCGGGTGGGGGAAGCCTCCGGATCCTATCGAGGCTTCCCCCGTCCTCCTGTGTCCCACGGCGGTCTCGCTGGGCCCCTCCGAACAGCGGGGATGTAAATATTTACCTTCCCAGCTCCAGGGCAGGCGCAGTATCGGCTCTCCGCTCGGAGATAGGCAGAAATAGCCGATCGCTGTTGGGCTGCTCTACTGTGCAGGCGCAAGTCTCCTGCTCCAGCGTAGTAGAGTGGACTCGACAGAGATCAGCTATTTCTGCCTATCTCCGAACTGAGAGCCGCAACAGCGCCACCCACTGAAGCCAGGGAAGGTAAATATATCAAGCCTTGTCAGGCTTGTCGAGCCAGGATTGCGGGACACTTCGGGGGAGCCGGCGCTGGACTGCCTGCAGCTACAGGGGAGGGTGAAGCCTCATTGGGACTCTGAGGCTTCCCCCTCCCGAGGTAAGCAGTACCCCCCGGGGATGTATTTTTTTTTTTATTACAGAGTCTCTTTAACCCAGTAAGCAATGAATATGAAACACTATAAAGGTACCCATACATCTATCGACTTGGCGGTTGATCGACCATCTGATTTGATAGCTTATTATTCAATTGACGATACGACCAATTTCAGTTTGAGCACGTTAATCGGACATGCTGCAAGACATCGGGCTGTCATGGTCAATCAGGTGCGGGCGCGGTCACAGCCAGTGATATCGGGACAATGATGAATGCATTTGAAATTCCTGGCACTGTCCCCTCTAATGTCCAATGTGAGAGGCGCTTGGCCCAGCTACAGACCTGCACTGTACCTACTCCTACCTAGAGTTGGGCCGAACGGTTCGCCGGCGAACGTGGTTCGCGCGAACGTAGGTGGTTCGCGTGCGGGTACCGCACGCGAACCTTTTGCGGAAGAAGTTCGGTTCGCCCCATAATGCACTGAGGGTCAACTTTGACCCTCTACATCACAGTCAGCAGGCCCAGTGTAGCCAATTAGGCTACACTAGCCCCTGGAGCCCCACCCCCCCTTATATAAGGCAGGCAGCGGCGGCCATTACGGCCACTCGTGTGCCTGCATTAGTGAGAGTAGGGCGAGCTGCTGCAGTCTCTCATATAGGGAAAGATTAGTTAGGCTTAACTTCTTCCTGGCTGCATACCTGTTCTGTTCAGTGAGCCCTCAGCCCACTGCATACCTGTACTGTGATCCTGCCACTGCATACCTGTTCAGTGATCCTGCCACTGCATACCTGTTCAGTGATCCTGCCACTGCATACCTGTTCTGTTCAGTGAGCCCTCAGCCCACTGCATACCTGTACTGTGATCCTGCCACTCCATACCTGTTCAGTGATCCTGCCACTGCATACCTGTTCTGTTCAGTGAGCCCTCAGCCCACTGCATACCTGTACTGTGATCCTGCCACTCCATACCTGTTCAGTGATCCTGCCACTGCATACCTGTTCAGTGATCCTGCCACTGCATACCTGTTCTGTGAACCCGCCACTGTATACCTGTTCTGTTCAGTGGACCCGCCACTGTATACCTGTTCTGTTCAGTGGACCCGCCACTGTATACCTGTTCTGTTCAGTGGACCCGCCACTGTATACCTGTTCAGTGGACCCGCCACTGTATACCTGTTCTGTTCAGTGGACCCGCCACTGTATACCTGTTTAGTGAACACGCCACTGCATACCTATTGTGTTCAGTGATCCTGCCACTCCATACCTGTTCTGTGAACCCGCCACTGTATACCTGTTCTGTTCAGTGGACCCGCCACTGTATACCTGTTCTGTTCAGTGGACCCGCCACTGTATACCTGTTCTGTTCAGTGGACCCGCCACTGTATACCTGTTCTGTTCAGTGGACCCGCCACTGTATACCTGTATGTCATTTAGCATTCAATGTGATTTCTGCCCTTAAAACGCTGCTTTGCGTCAAATCCAGATTTTTCCCGGGGACTTTTGGCGTGTATCCCCACTCCGCCATGCCCCCCTCCAGGTGTTAGACCCCTTGAAACATCTTTTCCATCACTTTTGTGGCCAGCATAATTATTTTTTTTTTTCAAAGTTCGCATCCCCATTGAAGTCTATTGCGGTTCGCGAACTTTAACGCGAACCGAACGTTCCGCGAAAGTTCGCGAACCCGGTTCGCGAACCTAAAATCGGAGGTTCGGCCCAACTCTACTCCTACCTATAACCTGATGAAGCGGGGTCATACTTGCGAAACCCGTTACATTTTCCCCCTGGAGTATGTAAATAAATTTGTTCTGCTAAACTTTGTTGGCATATCTTGTGTGTGTTTGGAGGCGGTAAGTCCACCACGGCCTCCACACATTTTAAACTTTTTAGACATTTTTATTCTTCTGGCGCCTCTGTATCTCTGTTACATTGACCGGAGTAACAGGGGTGTAGCAATAGGGGTTGCAGAGGTAGCTACCGCATCGGAGCCCTTGGGCCAGAGGGGCCCCCGAAGGGCCCTCCCTCAACTACAGTATTAGCTCTCTATTGGTCCTGTGCTGGTAATAATCACTTCTATAGATACTTTGAATAGTGGTATTTATTAACATACTATTCCCCATCCCCTTCTTGCACCTCTGACACTGTGGTTGTCCTTGGCAGGTTTTGGTGCTTCCCAAGTAACCCTGGCCCTCATTGTTGCTACACACAGACCTCCAGAACCTAGCTGACAAGAGCATGTCTGATATGTTACACGGCCACACTCCTCTTCTTGCTTGCACAAGTAAACTCACACCTGTGCAGTATGCCAGAGCCGCTTGTTCTAGGGGTGTGGCCTGTGTTAAGGAGTGGAGCTTAGGGCGCCAGACCTTATGCGCCTATAGGCTCCTGAGCTGTATATCCGTCCCTGACTGTATCTGACTTTGTTTCGGCTTTACACTCACTTTTAAACAATACAAAAATAAATTAACCCTCTGGGCGATAATCCCGAGCTGAGCTCTGGGTAAGCCGCTGCAGAGGATTTCTCAGGCCCTGGTGGGTCAATTTGCATAATTTTTTTGTTGTTGCATGCAACTAGCACTTTGCTAGCTGCGTGTATATACCGACTGCCGCCGCTCCGCGCTCATTCGCCGCTACCCGCCGTGGGGCCCGCCCCCCTCCCCCAGACCCCGTGCGCAGCCTGGCCAATCAGTTCCAGGCAGCGCTGAGGGGTGGATCGGGACTCCCTCTGACGTCACGACGTCGATGACGTCATCCCGATTGTCACCATGGCGATGGGGGAAGCCAAACAGGAAATCCCGTTCTGAACGGGATTTCCTGTTTGCTCTGATCGCTGGAGGCGATTGGAGTGGGTGGGGGGATGCCGCTGCACAGCGGCTATCATGTAGCTAGCGCTAGGCTAGCTACATGATTTAAAAAAAATGTTTTAAAAAGTGCTGCGCCGCCCCCTGGCGATATTTTTGTTTCGCCCAGGAGGTTAAGAAAAGCAAAACGAGGGACAACAATATAAACTAGACAGAAACTGTATTTCTTGCTGCTGCCCCTGTTAAAAAGATTCACTCACTTCCTGTCTGTGGGTGAAATACTCCCCAGTGGAGTTGCAGATAATTAAAAACTCACTCCCTTTTCGCACTGTCTGCTGAAATAATTGTTTTTCTTCTTTTCCGGCAGTTGAGATGTAAGGAGACAACGCTGCGCGGGTCTCGGCCATTAAATGCAAACGTGATTGCTTCTTTTCCTGAATGGAAATTGATTGCTTGCCACAGGCAAAGCCGCCGCTTGCATCGTCCCTGCAGCTCCTCCATAGCGGCCAGAGCATTATACCGCACTGGAGAGACACAGACTGGAGACGCATGGAAGTCGAAATGATTTGATGTGCAGCGATTAGACAGAGCAAGCCGAGTGGATTAACCGCACCATAAAGATGGACTCTCGGCTCAATGTATAGGCGGAGGTTGGACACCGCTGAGTAGAGTGTGTCGCTTACAATGCATTAGGCGAGCCTTCCGTGCCACTGTAAAAATAGGGCATCTCACTTGAAGGGCAGCGAGATCGCGGAACGCGGCCCTGGCACAGCCTGCCAACTGCCGCATGAAACAACATGAATTTTCACAATTAAGAGACAACAGGGCCTGACAATAACAATGAACCACAGAGAGGAGCGATCTGTACAAGCCAAACCGAGACCTCGTTACTCTGAATCGGGCCCTTATGATAGTGCCAAGTCATCATTAAGGAAAATTGAGGTCCAAGAGGCAGCAAAAACTTCATCTCACACATCAATGCGCTCTTGTTACCGCTGGTTCTGAAGTGATTACGGCGATGGCATCGCGCCAAGCCTTCTAAAAAGCCTTCCCGGTGTTACTGGTGATCGGGAGGACGAGGGAGAGGGCTGCTGGTGGAGGAGACGGGTAGCAGGTTCTCAAATATATCTCAAATGAGGTTCTTTGCTGCAAATGCTGACTAGTAGGAGCCTTTTCTTCTGTAAGAAGAAGGTATTATGTAGCAGCCTGAAGTGGTTTTTATCTTATAAAGGGAAAAGGTTGATACTTACACCGGTAGAGGGAAGCCTCTGCGTCCTCCAGAGGTGTCCCACATCCTCCTTGAGACCACCAATCCAGTGCTGGGACTCCCTAGAAGTTCATGGATGCCCTTTTGTCCATGAATGAGCACAGGCACAAGACATTTAGTGCCTGCGTAGTAGCAAGGAGTCACTCGGGCTTGGCAGAAAAAAACAGCCTGATCATCCCCAAGCTACTGCCCAGGAGAGAGGCATCCTGTCCCATGCAGACGTGCTCGTACGCGGACAGGTGGGCGACCATGCACACTCTACGACAAGCCCCTGTCAACAAGGTTTCGGGATCGGTGGAGGTGTAAGTTACGTGAGGGAACACTAAGCTGAGCCAGATCTTGTTGTGTACTCCCTGGTGTCATGTGGAGTGGAGAATATGGAGCAAAGCAAACACAGGAGACTCAGAAGACAGGACAATATGGCTGCTCTATAACAGAAGGGGTTCTAGTCCTCTTTGACTTCACCGAACACTTGTATCACCTGACATCCCTATTTCTCCAATAGCCTTACTCCGCTATCTTGACAATTTACTAGGGATGGGACGAATCCACAATTTCTTCGAATCCGAATCCGGATCCGAATCTAAAAAGGTTCTCGAATATCTCGAACCTTTCGAATCCCGAATCTAACGAATCCTGCACATAAAAATTGTGCGATCCGTGGTATAGTTGCCCGCAGTATAGGTACCCAGGCATAGGTAGCGAGGTAAAGGTGCCTTCAGTATAGCTAGCTAGGTATGGGTGCCTTCAATATTGGTAGCTTTCAGTATAGGTAGCAAGGTATAGGGGCCTTCAGTATAGGTAGCAGGGTTTATGGGCCTTCAGTATAGGTAGCAGGGTATATGGGCCTTCAGTATAGGTAGCAGGGTATATGGGCCTTCAGTATAGGTAGCAGGGTATATGGGCCTTCAGTATAGGTAGCAGGGTATATGGGCCTTCAGTATAGGTAGCAGGGTATATGGGCCTTCAGTATAGGTAGCAGGGTACATGTGCCTTCAGTATCGGTAGCAAGGTATAGGGGCCTTCAGTATAGATAGCACAGTACATGTGCTTTCAGTATTGGTAGGTAACTAGGTATAGGGGCCTTCAGTATAGGTAGCAGGGTATATGTGCCTTCAGTATAGGTAGCAGGGTATATGTGCCTTCAGTATAGGTAGGTAGCTAGGTATAGGGGCCTTCAGTATAGGTAGTAAGGTACATGTGCCTTCAGTGTAGGTAGGTAGGTAAAGGGACCTTCAGTATAGGTAGCAGGGTATAGGGCCTTAAGTATAGGTAAGTATGTAGGTAGGCAGGTATAGGTGCTTTTAGGTAGGTAGGTACGTATAGGGGGCCTGTAGGTAGGTAGGTAGGTAGGTATTGAGGCCTGTAGGTAGGTATAGTGGCCTGTAGGTAGGTATAGGGGCCTTTAGGTAGGTAGGTAGGTATAGGGGCCTTTAGGTAGGTAGGTAGGTACGTATAGGGGGCCTTTAGGTAGGTATAGGGGGCCTTTAGGTAGGTGGGTATAGCGGCCTGTAGGTAGGTAGGTAGGTAGGTATAGCAGCCTGTAGGTAGGTAAGGATAGTGGCCGGTAGGTAGGTAGGTAGGTATAGTGGCCTGTAGGTAGGTAGGTAGGTATAGCAGCCTGTAGGTAGGTAGGTAGGTAGGTAGGTATAGCAGCCTGTAGGTAGGTAAGGATAGTGGCCGGTAGGTAGGTAGGTATAGTGGCCTGTAGGTAGGTATAGTTGCCTGTAGGTAGGTATAGTGTCCGGTAGGTAGGTAGGTATAGGTGCCTTTAGGTAGGTAGGTATGTATAGGGGGCCTGTAGGTAGGTGGGTAGGTAGGTAGGTAGGTATTGAGGCCTGTAGGTAGGTATAGTGGCCTGTAGGTAGGTAGGTATAGGGGCCATTAGGTAGGTAGGTAGGTAGGTATAGGGGCCTTTAGGTAGGTAGGTATAGGGGCCTTTAGGTAGGTATAGGGGCCTTTAGGTAGGTATAGGGGCCTTTAGGTAGGCAGGTAGGTGCGTATAGGGGGCCTTTAGGTAGGTATAGGGGCCTGTAGGTAGGTAGGTATAGCGGCCTGTAGGTAGGTAGGGATAGTGGTAGGTAGGTAGGTAGGTAGATAGAACCCCCCCACGGCCCCCTCCGTCCCCCGTGCCTCCTCCGCTCACCCCTGCATAATCTACTCACCTTTCCCGTGGAGCGCAGAGCGGCAGACCTCTTCGTTACTTCCCTGTTCCCTCTAGTGGCTGGACCGGCTCTTACTAATGACGTCATTGTAAGAGCCGGTCACTAGGGGGAACCAGGAAGTCGGCGCTCCGCTATGGATAGGTGAGTGGATGCGGGCAGGGGGGGCGAGCGGAGGAGGCGCGGGGGGGTCGGAGGAGGTCGGAGGAGGACGAGTGCGAGCGGCGGATGCGCGGCGATGCGGCGTCGGGATTCGGCGGATTCGTATAGTGGAAAATGGCGTCGGGATTCGAATCCACGAATCTCGAATATTTCCTAATATTCGAGGGATTCGTGGATTCGCCGGATTCGTCGTCCCACCCCTACAATTTACTATAGTTCAAAATAGGGAACACTAGTTGCATTTTGGATTAAATTTTGCACATTTAAAGCGGGATTGTCACCATAAAAATCAAATTTCAAGAGCATCTGGTCTGAGTGTATTATGTGATAAAGATGCTTCATTCAAAACTTTCAAAACTTTTTCTGCTGTTATGATTTGGAGTTATCACATACTTAAGGAGCACTGGCCCTTTAGTGGTCACTGCCAAACAGTTGCATGCTGGGAGTTCTTTTTATCTATAATATAGTGGTGTGAAAAACTATTTGCCCCCCTCCTGATTTCTTATTCTTTTGCATGTTTGTCACACTTAAATGTTTCTGCTCATCAAAAACCGTTAACTATTAGTCAAAGATAACATAATTGAACACAAAATGCAGTTTTAAATGATTGGTTTTTATTAGTTAGTGAGAAAAAAACCTCAAAACTTACATGGTCCTGTGTGAAAAAGAATTTGCCCCCTGAACCTAATAACTGGTTGGGCCACCCTTAGCAGCAATAACTGCAATCAAGCGTTTGCGATAACTTGCAACGAGTCTTTTACAGCGCTCTGGGGGAATTTTGGCCCACTCATCTTTGCAGAATTCAGCTTTATTTGAGGGTTTTCTAGCATGAACCACCTTTTTAAGGTCATGCCACAACATCTCAATAGGATTCAGGTCAGGACTTTGACTAGGCCACTCCAAAGTCTTCATTTTGTTTTTCTTAAGCCATTCAGAGGTGGATTTGCTGGTGTCTTTTGGGTCATTGTCCTGCTGCAGCACCCACGATCACTTCAGCTTGAGTTGACGAACAGATGGCCGGACATTCTCCTTCAGGATTATTTGGTAGACAGTAGAATTCATGGTTCCATCTATCACAGCAAGCCTTCCAGGTCCTGAAGCAGCAAAACAACCCCAGACCATCACACTACCACCACCATATTTTACTGTTGGTATGATGTTCTTTTGCTGAAATGATGTGTGACTTCTACGTCAGATGTAACAGGACACGCACCTTCCAAAAAGTTCAACTTTTGTCTCGTCGGTCCACAAGGTATTTTCCCAAAAGTCTTGGCAATCATTGAGATGTTTTTTAGCAAAATTGAGACGAGCCTTAATGTTCTTTTTGCTTAAAAGTGGTTTGCGCCTTGGATATCTGCCATGCAGGCCGTTTTTGCCCAGTCTCTTTCTTATGGTGGAGTCGTGAACACTGACCTTAATTGAGGCAAGTCAGGCCTGCAGTGCTTTAGATGTTGTCCTGGGGCCTTTTGTGACCTCTCGGATGAGTTTTCTCTGCGCTCTTGGGCAGGCCCGGCCCTAGACTTTTTGCCGCCTGAGGCAATTTTCAAAGAGATCGACGCCGCCCCCCCCCCCCCCAAGCCGTAGGTGTGGGGGGCCGCCCGAGCTGGAGGGGATAGCGGGCAGGAAGGGGGTATTGGGTCTAGCGGCGGGGAGGGGGGTCGGACCCCCCCCCTCCCTCGCCTGGGTCCCCCGTCCTCCGCTCCCCTCCAGCTTTGAAGTCGCTGGCTGCAGCTATGTGTAAGAGGCAACGGGCGGGGATTACTCACCTCTTACTCGTTCCAGGTCAGCGTGCGCTCCACTGACGTCACTTCCTGCGGCGTAGCAGGAAGTGACGTCAGTGGAGCGCACGCTGACCGGAACTGCATTTTGTGTTCAGTTATGTTATCTTTGACTAATAGTTAACGGTTTTTGATGAGCCGAAACATTTAAGTGTGACAAACATGCAAAAGAATAAGAAATAAGGAAGGGGGCAAATAGTTTTTCACACCACTGTATAATCCTCCTCTTCCATTTATTTCCCTGCCTAGCTGCCTATCTGAAACACGATCCCCTGCTCACTTGTGTTTACAAGCGAGGCTGAGGTGACTCAGCAATTGGAGGAGCAAAGAAAAAAAGTAAAGGGCAGAAATGACATCAGGATTTAGCCTCAAACTGTGGGCAAAAGACATGGTTCCCACCAGGAACAGAATTCTCTTCTTTTATTATATAACATTCACTGAAATCAAAACACGGACAGTACAATACATGTGTTATGTAAGTAGATCAAGTATTTATTTCCTTATATATGTGTTTTTTTCCTGGCATAGTATGGCTAAGCCTCCTGCTTAAAGTAAGCCTGAGATGGAAGGGACAAGAGGATTTTTACTCCAGCCCCTTTAGTCTGTCAGCTCCCTCCGTGCCCTCCCTGTCTCCTCCGCTGGGCCGCTGTCAACCCCGTTGAAGTCTATGATAGAGCGGATGCTTGGTCCTGCCTATGTCCCTTCCCAGTCGCACTCCCGTTGCCAGGAGCATTCTACGTTATGTTATGTGTATACTCTCTGCATAGTGTGTTTATTACTCATCACAGCCTCAAAGTGTACCTGTAAGAAAAAAAAGAACCCCGGAGGGCACTTACCTCAGGTACGGGAAACCTCTGGATCGTAAAGAGGCTTCCCCTGTCCTCTGCAGTAGAGGGAATCCAGCACTGGGACCCTTGAAGATCTCCTTGTCAGCGTATGCGCTTGCGCAATAGCAGTTTCCCACTTGGGCTCTGCCGGAACTAGCCGGGCCAGATATCGGGTCTGCTTTACTGTACAGGCACAGACGCCTCAGGCCTGCGTAGTAGAACGGATCGATTGGGCTCTGCTACTTCTGCCAGAGCCCGAGTGGGAAGCCGTTACTGTGGCAATGGGGATTGTTTTTGTTTTCTTTTATCTTTGGGTCAAAGCACAGGACTGGGCTGGCCAAGGAGGGGCACTTTTTTCCTTACAGGTTTTCTTTAAAGCGCCATCACACACCTCACACCTTCATTTGTTGTCACTAGTGAGGAGCGAAATTGCCAATTTTCTTTTTACATTAATTTTTACGAAAATAGTGTTAAATTCTTTTTTTTGAGCGAAAATTCCATCAAAAATTTCTTTTGTTATTTTTCAAGTTTTCACTGATAAAAATTGTCGCGGTAAAAATATAGTTTTTCTGCATGGTGCTCTTTTCATAATTTTTTGCGGTAAAAATATTGATTTTTCTAGTTTTTGTGGTAAAAATAATAGCTTTTTTGCATTTTCAATACGAAAATTACTTTGGCTAAAATTCGAAAGCAAAACTGCTTGTCACATTCATGTGTCCACCGATCTCAGTTTCTACGTCTATATATGCATAGTCGGTCTATGACCTGAGCGACTGGAGCGGTCGCTCAGGGCGCAGGCTACCAAAGGGGCGCCAATAGCTTGTTACCTATACTGAGGGCACCCACACCTGATTTCCTATACTGGGGGCACCTATAGCTGGCTAGCTTTACTGAGGGAGGGCACCAACACCTGGCTACCTATACTGGAGGCACCTACGCTAGGCTATCTATGGGGGGGATGGAGACCATATACTGACTTCCTATACTGGGGGCACCCACGCCTGGATAAGTATGGGTGGGATGGAGACCTTCAACTGACTTCCTATACTGGGGAGACCTATGCTTGGCAACCTATATTGAGGGCACCTACACATGAGATCCTATACTGGGGGCACCTATACCTGTCTACCTACCTATACTGTCTGAGGGCGTTTTTGGGGGGGGGAGACTGCGGCTATGTGTGGTCACGGTGCAAATTGTCGGTGCTGTGCTATCATTCTAAATGGGGGGAAGGTGGCTAACTGTCCCACTGATTGTTTTTATTAATATTCCTAAAAGGTTCTAGCATCCATTTTTAAGTGTATTCAGGATAATGCACTCTTTCCATCCATTCGTGGTTATTATTAGTATTTTTCTATTATACATATGTGACGTGTCACAGAGATCTGAGCATTTGGCGTGATGTGTCATGACGTCAAAAAGGTTGGGAACCCGTCCTAGGAGATATCTGAAGAGAAAAGGTGAAGTGCATGTGTGTGTGTGTGTGTGTGTGTGTGTGTGTGTGTGCGCGTGCGTGCGTGCGTGCGTGCGTGTGTGTGTGTGTGTGTGTGTGTGCGTGCGCATGCGCAAAGAGGATGAAGGGGGGGCACAAAAATCAGGTTTCGCTCAGGGTTCTGTGAAGCCTAAGGCCGGCCCTATATGTATCTATATCTTGAGATAACATGAGGTGTACGAGTTACTATAGGAGTATGTCTTTAAATTCCCACTTTTGCTAGATAATCAGGTGATGTTTTGTCTGCAGTTCCCATCGATACTCCCCACCGCCCTGCGCTCTCAGCTGCTATCACGCCTGGATCTCATACAGGGAGACCCCTGTGGGTTCAGTGGACTATTAGCTGCAGAGGACTGAATAGCATCTACGATTGTCATCTATCTGTGTGACGGTCCCACATCACATAACCTGAAGCTCGCTCAATGCTGGTAATAATCTCTGCTCTCTCCCTGAGATGTCTGGGGGGCGGCGTTCAATACTGCAGGCTCGGAACAGAAATCATTGCTGGAGACGGGGAGGGATCAGAGATTGAATGTGTAAAGTCATTCAGTAGAAAAATTGCCCATTTAAAATTTCTATCATTTTAGCCCACCGCCCATCCCAAATAACATAAAAAAAGCCACCGGCGCCCCTCTTATCCTTATGAGAGGACCTCAGCATAGCTCCCAACTGTCCCTCTTTCCTCCTCATGTGTCCCTCTTTCAGGACTTTGTCCCTCTTTCTATGTAAATATATATAGTTATCTGCTAAAAACAGTTAAAGTGGACCTGAACTCTTGCACAGGACAGAAGGAAAACACAGAGAAATGCACCCTGTATGTATTTAGAGAGCTTAGCCTGTCTAATCCTCCTTATTTTTGTCTAATCACAAGTTGTAATTTGATCTCTCCCCTGTGTCAGCTGAATGCCAAAGCAGATAAGCCCATTTGAAAAGACAGGATGTTAACAACCTGTCTGCTTCCATGAAAGCAGGAAGTAGAAACACTGCAGATTTATTTCAGGATTTGCATCAGCTGTAACAAATAAATGTTTTTCTTTAAAGATTATTGTGCTGTTGCATGTCTTTTAGAGCAGAGAGGAAGTTCTGAGTTCAGGTCTGCTTTAAACACAGGACTTTGTTCTTCAGTGGGAAGCTCCTTGCTTCATTGGAAAGCTTCTGGCCGCATCAGCAATTGTGATAACATTATCTGTTGTTTACATTCCTTTGTCAGATACATTTAGTAAACATTAGTTAAGTGCAGAAACAAAGGTGACCATACATCAGGCGACTTGACAGCCAATCGACCGTCCAATTCGATTATTATAATCGAATTGGATGAAAATTGGTGCTGTCAAGTGGGGTGGAAATTGGTCGCATAGTCGATCGCGCATGCTGCAAGATGTCGGGCCGAAGTTGGTTGGTCGGGTGTGCAGCAGTACAGAAGCCGATTTTGGAATGAGCAACGAGACGACGAAGACCCCGCCGCTGCCGCCGCAATGTATAAATGCGCCCCCCATGTGTGCATTTATACGTTACCTGTCCTGTAGCAGTCTCCGCGCGATGTCCCATAACCTCCGGGCGGCTATCCGTACACACTACTGGCGCCTAGCGTCTGACGTCAGACCCTATGCTCCAGTAGCGTATACGGAGATTACGGACACCGCGCGGAGACTGCTACAGGACAGGTAATGTATAATGCACACACTGGGGGGGGGGGGGTGCATTTATACACCGGGAGCAGCGGCAGTCCAATTCCCTGAAGATTTCATACTGAAATCGGATGGGAATCGGCCAGTAGTATATGGGCAGAATCAACAAAAAGACAAATTCATCTCTAATCAGATTTGATTAGAGATAAATTGGTCTCTTTGTCGAATCTGCCCATAAGACGACGAAACACCCTCATGTATTTTACCATATATATTAGTGGGAACAATAGAGAAAATACCTACCCTGCTTTCTGTTTCATTATTTACTGTTCAGCTTGCTTCTTATCAGCCCTGATAAAATCCCCGACTGAGCATTCAGTCTGGCTTTGCTATAATGACTCAGCTATAATTATTCCTGAGCAGAGCCACAAGGGGGCAGGCTTGGGCTTGAAAAGATAGCACAGAAGACAGACTCAGCTATAAAGATTCCTGAGCAAAGCCAGCCTGAATGCTCAGTGGGGGATTTTATCAGGGCTGATCAGAAGCAATCTGAACAGTAAATAATGAAACAGAGAGCAGGGTAGGTGTTTTCTCTAATGTTCCCACTGATCTATATGGTAAAATACATGAGGGTGCTTCGTCTCTGGTTCCCTTTAAAGAAGCAGCAAGCCTTTTCAGTGCTGCTGAGTAGATTTTTAGTTTGGACTCCAGAGGTTCACTTTAAAGTGCCGACTGATGCAGGAACCATTTGTTTAGTTCTGTTATAGTGCATACACGGAAAAACGACCTCTTTTCTGCTCTGTTCCCCTTGAAACAAAAAAAAAAATGAATTTGTACTTTGCCAAGATAAATGTCTGCTGATGTGTGACCGTATCTTCAGGATGCAGGATAATGATGAGTGCTCGAGGCGTAGCTAGGGCTTCCAGCGCCCGGGGACAAAGACTATTAATGCGCCCTGTAAGGAGGTCAAAAAAGGGGCGTGGGCATGGTAATGGGTAGGGCCAAATATACATGACCTTAGCAGTGGTGTAAAAGGTCTGGCAGGGAAGTTTGAGCTCTGCCATAGTGTTTCCCCCCCAAAATACATGTAATCTGACAGCATTTCACCAAAAATACATGTAATTTGGCAGAGGTTCCTCCAAAATACAGATATTTGGCAACGGTTCCCCAAAAATAGACACAATCTGGCAGCAGTGGTTCCCCCAACATACATATAATTTTGACAGCTGTTCCCCAAAATACACTTAATCTGGCAGCAGCGGTTTCCCAAAAATACAGTTAATCTGGCAGCAGTTTCCCCAAAATAGGTGCCCCCAGTATAGGTAACCAGGTCTATAGGTGTCCCCAGTGGTAGTAACCAGGTAAATAAATAAAAAAAAACCACAGGTCACAGCTGGGCGCCCCTAGGGACCCAGCGCCCGGGGGCACGTGTCCTACCCCGCCCACCCCAAGCTACGCCCCTGTCTGTGAAGCTGTATGACACAATCACAGGACAATCAGAAGGCACATTGTGGAGCAAGTCCTCTTCAAAGTCTCCGGCTGGCCCTCGTACCTTGTTGGCCAATGCCTGACATGAAATCAATGTGTGTGTAAACTTTGTTATATCTTATTAACAGTTATCGTTTCCAGGAGTTCTATTAACCGAACGAAGCGATGGTAATGAGATTTCCTCTGCAGACCTGCTAATTAGAACTGAAAAAAACAAACCTGTATTTAAGCTGCTAATGACACTCCACTAATCATCTGCAAACAAGACCCGGGAACTGATCCGGAACGTGCTCTGAGCCTCATTACTGGTGGAAACGCCGGAGAGACTCTCCGAGGAATGGAGCCGAAGGGAAGCAGGCGCGTGCATGAAATAGAGGCGGGAGGAAAAATGGGCGCAGGGAAAAGCCGATAAAGATTGTGTGTCCTTGCGAATGCATTCTCGCGGTCGCAGGCACACCCTACACTGCATTAACCGGTTCAGCACCGCAGTCCGAAAATCTCATGCATCCGAGCAACGTTTACCTCCCATTCATTCGCCTATAACTTTATTGCTACTTATCGCAATGAATTGATTTATGTCTTGTTTTTTCCGCCACTAATTAGGCTTTCTTTGGGTAGTACATTTTGCTAAGAATATTTTTTTTCTAAATCTATTTTAACAGGAAGATTAAGAAAGAAATGAAAAAAAATCATTATTTCTCAGTTTTTGGCCATTATAGTTTGAAATTAATATACGCTACCGTAATTAAAACTCATGTATTTTATTTGCCCATCTGTCCCGGTTATTACACCATTTAAACGAAGTCCCTATCACAATTTATGGTGCCGATATTTCATTTAGAAATAAAGGTGCATTTTTTCAATTTGCGTCCATCACTATTTATAAGCTTATAATTTTAAATAATATAATAACATATTCTCTTGACATGCATATTTAAAAAGTTCAGACCCTTGGGTAACTATTTATGTTGTTTTTGTTTTTTTTTTAATTGTATTTTTTATTTTATTTTTAATAAAAAAAAAAAGAGTATGTGGGTAATTTTTGGTGTGGGAGGGAAACTGCTAATTTTAAATGTAAAATAATATATTTTTTTTTTTTATTAAAAATGTATGTTGGTGCAGTTTACTATTTGGCCACAAGATTGCCACAGTGAAAAAAAGTCCTGGATGCGAACGATCTCGCATCCAGGAACTAAAATGCTGGGGAGATGTTTCCTGGGGGCAGAAATACCGCGCTCTCTAGAGAGAAAGCGTCGGTATTTCTGCAGGGAAGTTAGATCGGTGAATGGGAATTATATTCCCATTCAATGATCGGGGGGCTAGCGGCGGGCAGCGGGAGCGCACACGGGGGCGTGCCTGATCGCGCGCACCAGCCGGCGGCAGCAGCAGTGCCTATCTGGACGAGGAAGCTCGTCCAGATAAGCCGAACTGGTTAACAGCATAGTCCCCGTTATCCAGAACTTAGGCAACCAGAAGTCTCAACTAACTGGCATGCCCAAGAGGATAACAGGGACTATGATTTTAGGTTTTGGAGGGCAAAAAATACTCACCAGCGCCGTCTTCTATTCTTCCTGTAGTGGCTTTCCAGCATCCGTGCACGGCTCCAGGCATGTCACGTGATCAAGTCAGGCATAGCTAGAGATTGTGGGGCTCCATAGCAGAATTTTGATTGGGCCCTCAGACCTAGGCACTCAAGAACAATGCCACCTGCCCCTGTCCTATAAGATATAAGTTGACTGGCCAACAGGAGCATTACTAGGATCCGGTGAGATCCGGCCGGGGAACTTTTGGGTACTACAACTGGAAAATGGGTGTGGCCATGCAACAGAATGTGGGTGTGGTCATGGGTGGAGCCAAATTTACATGAGCTTAAAGAGGAACTCCAGTGAAAATAATGTAGTAAAAAAAAGTGCTTCATTTTTACAATAATTATGCATAAATGATTTAGTCAGTGTTTGCCCATTGTAAAATCTTTGAAATCCCTGATTTATATTCTGACATTTATCACATGGTGACATTTTTACTGCTGGCAGGTGATGTAGCTGCTGCTTACTTTTTTGGCAGTTGGAAATAGCTTTTCTAGAAAAAGATTTTTCGGACGGTTGCTCAAGCAGCTGGCAAGCACATGTCTGACGCCGGATACCAGGGACTTTGTAGTGGCTGGATGGTGTAATGGTTGAGGCCTCTGACACAGGAGACCAGGGTTTGAATCTCGGTTCTGCCTGTTCAGTAAGCCAGCAACTATTCAGTAATGAGACCTTGGGCAAGTCTCCCTAACATTGCTACTGCCTATAGAGCGCGTCCTACTGGCTGCAGCTCTGGCGCTGTGAGTCCGCCAGGAGAAAAAGTGTGATATAAATGTTATTTGTCCTGTCTTGTATAACACCCACATTACAAACATGATGATAAAATTCTCTGAGAATGAGATTTATCGGGCAGCTCGCCCCTCTGTACTCCCTCCGCCACACAATAAACGCTGCCGCTGATCTGGGGTTTCCGGTCCGGAGAGCTCTCCTTGATCTCCGAACGCTCTGCAGTTGAAGAACTTCAAATCATTTCCCTTCAAAGTCCTACGTGGTCCGAATATAGGGGGCCAAGGGAAAGATTATGCAGAATTCTCTTTCATCCGCACATTGCGATTCAGCAGAGCCCTTTTCGGGGGTTGTCCGCTGCAAATTAAAAACCAATATTCATGGCTGTGCAGAGCCCAGAGACAGATGTTTTCATGTTAATGCAGAATGAAAGGGATGGGGAGTTTAGGCTCAGAATTCTATACAGAGAAATATGGAATATCTTTAGTCCTTTGGTGTTCCTGCCTCCAGCCTGTAGGGGTCACTGTTACGTTATATACAATCTACTGTCTATCAGGATTTCTTCTAGCCCTTGTATTGTTGTACATGGGGGAGTCTGTCTGTCATTGGGAAATCAAACACTCAAACACTGCTACTGCCGTGCACCCACCCAGGCTTTTTTGAGTGAGCTCTTTATAACTAGTGATGGGCGAACATCCAGATGTTCGGGTTCGGGGGGGTTCGGCCGAACATGCCCCCGAGATTCGGCATGTTCGGGCCGAACCCCAAACCCAACCCGAACATGTCCCTTTGGGGCCCCTATAGGGTCCCAGCATAAAGGGAGAGCATGCCCCGAGCGCGGGGGGGGGGGGGGTCGGAAATGCCCCCCACCCCTCCCCGCTAAGCTCTCCCTTCTGCTGGACCCTATAAAATTAAATAGAAGTCCCCCAAAGTACCTGTAGCAGGCTGGCAGGAAGAGGGCAGCAAGCGGGCAGCCGGAGAGCATAGGCGCTAGTACCATCTGGTACTTCCGCCCTCTCTCTGATGCACTTCCTGTTTACATTTGTAAGTCGCGTCAAGAGAGAACAGAAGTACCGCGATGACGTGTACGAGGGTACGCGTCATCTACATGATGACACGTACCCTCGTACGCGTCATCGCGGTACTTCTGTTCTCTCTTGACGCGACTTACAAATGTAAACAGGAAGTGCGTCAGAGAGAGGGCGGAAGTACCAGATGGTACTAGCGCCTGTGATCGCCGGCTGCCCGCTTCCTGTCCTCTTCCTGCCAGCCTGCTACAAGTACTTTGGGGGACTTCTATTTAATTCTATAGGGTCCAGCAGAAGGGAGAGCTTAGCGGGGAGGGGTGGGGGGCATTTCTCCCTTTATGCTGGGACTCTATAGGGGGCTTTGTTCGGCCGGACACAGCTGTGTTCGGCCGAACACAGAAGGCCTGATCGGGTTCGGGCAGCGTGCCCGAGCACCCTCCCGAACACCATGAGGTGTTCGGGGGGTGCCGAACCGAACCCGAACAGGCCAAAATCTGGGCGAACCCGAACAGTGGCAAACACTGTTCGCCCATCACTATTTATAACATGCCGGACCAATCATGCCAATCGATCTCACCTGAAATGATGATTGGGCAGTGACATTGCAGCATCGATCTCTGCCAGTCCAGATCCCATCATTGTGATCGAATCGGCCAGATATCGATATGAAAGGGCACCTTTATGCTCTCCAACCTTATTAAATTATTTCCAGTTAGAACTATTCTGAGTTATTATTATTAATATTGACTTATAAAGCACCAACATATTCTGTGGTGCTTTGCTACAAAGTAAGAAACAAACATGTAGTACAAAATAATACAAATGATGGCATACACCAATATACAAAATACAGAGATGGTACAAAATACAGAATTGGTAATTACAGTGACATAAATTAATATGAATAAAATGTATAACTAATTCCAAGACACAAAAGGGGAGCGAGCCCTGCCCTTGTGAGCTTACAATCTAAAGAAATGGGGGGGGGGGGGCAAGAGGTGGGGGTAGTATACGATATTCATACCTAGAGGCAGTGGCCTATATGCAATACACTTTTTTACCTGAGTTATCTCCTAGGAGATAATTTTCATCTTCTATTTAAACTAACTTTTCAGCATTTTACAATTGAAAAAGTAACAAAAAGTTGGTGAGACAGTACTGTCAAATTTATTTTGAGTATTTTCTTGCTTTCTGGAGGCTTAAAAGGCATTTTATTACTAAGTTTGAAAATATCACCCTGGAGAAAAAAAGTGAATTGCATATGTGCCAGTGTGTTTTATGTTGTGTGGTAGGAGTTCAACTTGGCCAGAGGGCAAAGAAGGAATTCAGGGCCGCGCTACCATAGAGGCAAAGGAGGCAATTGCCCCAGGGCCCCAGTGCCTGTAGGGGCCCCCAGTGGCTACAAGAGGAAAAAATGTTCAAAAAGACCTTATAGTTTTTAAGAAAATCGATTTTAACGTTTCAAAGGGAAAAAAATACACATTTAAAAACCCGCTGACTTTAACAGTTAATAGCAAATCCACCTTAAATGCTGGAAACCCTAAATTTGCACAATGATCTTAAAGGAATACTTAAGTCAGCTAAAAAAAATGACTTTTACTCACCCGGGGCTCTCCTCAGCCTCCTGCAGCTGAACGGTGCCCTCGCCGTGTCCCTGTGCGCCTGGACTCGCCGGCGGCCACTTTCGTGTATGGCCGTCACCGGCCGACAGGCTGGGAACGCGGCTCATTAGCCGCGTTCCCGGCCGCAATAGCATTATAGAGGGCGATATTGCGGCCGGGAACGCGGCTAATCAGCCGCGTTCCCAGCCAGTCGGCCGGTGACGGCCAAACCGGAAGTGACCGCCGGCGAGTCCAGGCACATCGGAGGGACACCGTTCAGCTGCAGGAGGCTGAGGAGAGCCCCGATGTGCCTGGACTCGCCGGCGGTCACTTCCGGTTTGGCCGTCACCGGCCGACTGGCTGGGAACGCGGCTGATTTTTTTATTTTTATTTTTTTCTATGTTTAGAGTGTGGCAATTTTTTTTTTTTAATTATGTGGGGTCCCCCCTCCTGCAACTTTTAAACCCCTTGTCGCCCATGCAGGCTGGGATAGCCAGAATGTGGATCTCTGACCGATTGGGGCTTCACACCCTGACTATACCAGCTGCAAAAAAAGGTCCCTTAATGCTGATTTTTGTTCCAGGATATCTGTTGGGGGGGGGGGGGGGGGGGCAGGTTTATTTTGCCCAGGGGCGCCTCTAGCCTTCTTGTCACTCCAGGCAAGAAATCCTGTGGCGCCCCCCCCCCCCCCCCCCCATAAAAAATAAAACAAAAATCATATACATTATAGAACACTTCACACATGATATAAGCCATCAGAGAGGGATAACTATGAAATGGGGCCCTAGGCAAGATAGCACTTTGCCCTCCACTGATGGTCACCTGGCTTATTTAGTTAGATTTGGTGGGGGCTAGCAACCACCAGGCCCCTAAACTCTCTCTAGACCCTAGGCAGCTGCCTAAGTTTACCTTGTGGATGATCAGTATTGTATGCCATACAGCACATGCTGCCAGTATGCACCTCAAATAAATACAGCACCAACGCTACAAGTTCCAATGTCAGTCACATTGCAAGATTGGATTATCAAGCAAGACATTCTTACTTTCAGAATAATTTTTCACAAACATTATGAGATATGCAGATATGTTACCACCTGTTAGAGTCCTAGGCTTGAACATTGGCCAGGGCAAAATCTGCATGGAGTTTCTGTCTTCAGACACTTCAGACATTTCCTGCATCCTAAAAAACATACTAATAAGTCAACTGGTTTACCCCAAAACAATCCTATATTGAAAATATTAGACTATAACTGTGGTAGGGATATTAGATTGTGAGCTCCTCTGAGGACAGTCAGTGACATGACTATGTACTCTGTAAAGTGCTTCAGGAGATGTCAGTGCTATATAAATAAATAATAATAATATGGTAGGACATTAGACTATGACTATGGTAGGATTAGATTGTGAGCTCCTCTGAGGACAGTCAGTGACATGACTATGTACTCTGTAAAGTGCTGCAGAATATGTCAGTGCTATATGAATGCATAATAATAATATGGTAGGACATTATACTATGATTATGGTAGGGTTAGATTGTGAGCTCCTCTGAGGACAGTCAGTGACATGACTATGTACTCTGTAAAGTGCTTCAGGAGATGTCAGTGCTATATAAATAAATACTAATAATATGGTAGGACATTAGACTATGACTATGGTAGGATTAGATTGTGAGCTCCTCTGAGGACAGTCAGTGACATGACTATGTACTCTGTAAAGTGCTGCAGAATATGTCAGTGCTATATGAATGCATAATAATAATATGGTAGGACATTATACTATGATTATGGTAGGGTTAGTGTAATGATCGCTGCTGCAGCAGCTATTGCTGGAAGTAGTGCTGCAGCTCAGGCAGTTCTGATGTCTTTTCATGCAAGCTGCATAGGTTTGTCTGTCTTTCCCTGCTGTCAGCTTGTGACTGATTATCATTCACCTGTGTGGGAATCTGCATGTCTGCTCCCATTGGATGACCTCAGTATAAAGATCTGCTTCCTGCAGGGTTTCCTTGGGTTTTCATAGCTTCAGCTTAAGCCTGCCTTGCTGTCGCTTTAGCCCCCGATCGTGTTTCTTGTTATAAAGATACTTTGCTGGTCTTTGCATCATATATTGGTTCATTGCCAATATATATGCATACCAGCACGTTTATTATTTTCCTTGTATTTGTGTTACGTTAATACATCAGTGTCGCTGATGTATACGTACACGAACTGTTTATATCCTGTGTGCAGTTAGTCAGCTTTCCAGCACGTTTTGGTAGGTTGCGCGTACCGTGACCACCCGTGCTGAGGTAGTTACCCTGCTCCTGGTTCTGTTTGTGGATTGCGTTCATCTCTGCGAAGAGATAACGAATCCTTCTGAATCCTGTTCTGGTACTGTTTGTGGATTGCGTTCATCTCTGCGAAGAGATAACGAATCCTTCTGAATCCTGTTCTGTTACCGTTTGTGGATTGCGTTCATCTCTGCGAAGAGATAGCGAATCCTTCTGAGTCCTGTCCCCTGTATTACTCCAGTCCTAGTCAGCGTTCCTGCTTATGTCATATATCGGTTCATTGCCGATATATACATATGTTAGTCAGAAGTTACAAATAGTTTCATTGATAGCTGTAATTGTAATACTCTAGGAAAACATACTTATTGTATATTTATCTGTGTTACGTTCATCTATCTTAATCCTGCTATTTTCTGACTGTCCTGTCCTGTCTTTGTGAGGCACGCCATCGCCGCATATCATTGGCTGCCTCATTCCAGTCTGTCTGGTTTTGGACGCTTGCTGTCGCTAAGTAGCCGCTAGCTAGCAAGCGTTCATTCTGTCTACCTGTCCTGATCTCCTCAGTTCTGGTTTATGCGCTCAGCGCTACTTTGCGCTGAGACGTTATAACGAAAGCATTGTTTGTGGCTGTCAGATCTGCACCGGCTCTGTGCGCCACAATCTCCTATTGGAGTCAGTCCTCCCCTCCACTATACTAGGGATAGCCTGTTTCCTGGTGCTAGTGTGTGTACCTCCTCCACGCCAGCTCATGCGTTGCATGCTGACTGTGGAGAATACACCACCAAGCCTCACAGTTAGATTGTAAGCTCCTCTGAGGACAGTCAGTGACATGACTATGTACTCTGTAAAGTGCTGCAGAATATGTCAGTGCTATATGAATGCATCATAATAATATGGTAGGACATTAGACTATGACTATGGTTGGATTAGATTGTGAGCTCCTCTGGGGACAGTCAGTGACATGACTATGTACTCTGTAAAGTGCTGCAGAAGATGTCAGTGCTATATAAATATATGATAATAATATATATGGTCGGACATTACAGTTTGACTATGGTAGGGATGAAATTGTAAGCTCCAGTGAGCAGTCAGTGACATGACTATGTACTCTGTAAAGTGCTGAAGATGTCAGTGCTACATAAATACACAATAATAGTTCCAAATGCTACTGGCTCCCCTGAAGAGTGCTCAGACTAGGGTACATAGTTGTGCCCATTGTTCCCCAAGTAGCAGTTGTTTGGTCAGAGAGACAGTGGGAGAGGGAGCATGAGCAGAGGGTGAGGGCGAGCAAAGTTAAGCTCCACACTCACCACAGTGACTGCAACAACACAGGAAGATGGATCCAGCGAGGTGTCCCTTATGACAAGCGTCCAGCGATTCATCTTCCTGCCAGCGGGTATGCAAGATGTCACGTGACATTACAGGACGGGCGCAAACGAGAAGTCAAGCGACCGCAGTACTTTATGGGGTGTCGTCAAGGATCTTAAAGATCCGATCCTCAGTGACGGTCACTTATCACCACACAATGCTAAGCGATGTCACGACATTGTGTAAATGACTACTTGTCGCTCAAAAAAAAAAAATTGATGGACATCGGGAAAATCGTTGGAAAAATCGTGAGGTGGTACATAGCATTAGAGAGAGGGCAAACAGACAGCATTAATGGAAATACATTATTATGCCAGCTTCAATTATAAGTAGTGATGGATGTAATTACACACATTGCTTACATGTCCATTATCATTATTTGAGCATTTAGATGCTGCCCTCCTATTTACTTGCTCACAATGAAAGACAAAACCTGCAACCCCCCCTGTGTCCATTACACACTTCAAACACTGTCCTTGTGAATTCAGGGAGAAGTGCAGGCTGTGTGTCCCAATGGGGAGAGCATCAGATGATCCTACCGCTCCATAGCTAGTCATGGCAATCGTCCTGACATCTAGACATGCCAGACATTCTAGCAGAGCACAGTGTTGTCTGCACAGTTTACTGTTTGTTTGTTTGTCTCACTCTCTCTGCAGACTCAGTAACATTTGGCTGTAGGGCGCTGTCGCCTCTGTACACTGAATAGTGAGGGACTGTCTCAAATCTTTCTATGAATCCTTATTAGATGCAGGGGCAAACGCAGGATTTTTAAGGGGGGAATTCCTGAAAGGTCCAGAAGCACGTATGTCCCTGAGTGCTTCCGAATACAGGTGGCTCCATACTGCCCATGCACAAAAGTGCGCTGGCGTATTACGGAGCTGCCTATCTTTGGAAGTACTCAAGGACACGAGTGTTTCTGAGGGCTTCTGGTAGCAGCAAATTTGAACGGGGTACAGCGCTGGCACAACTCCCCCGAGAGAGGAACGGGAGATAGACTTAGTTTGGACAATTCAGTGGAATATGCCACCTAGTGTCACATAGCGCAAGCGATACCCATATGATGCAGGGACATATGCATCTGCGGAAAATGGCGGCGCTATATAAATACTAAATAATAATATTTTGCCTCACCAGGATTGCACTTTTATTTAGCTTTCCTGTATGACAGCCAGCTCTAGGGGAAGAGGGAAACAAAGGTGAATGAAGGAGGCTGGTGCACACCAAGAGTGCTTCTGAGCGTTTTTCAAATCAACAGTGATTTGAAAAGCGCTTGGCTAATGTTACCCTATGACGGTGTTCCCACAGCAGCGTTGTGACTTTTTCAAAATCGCAGGTATGCTGCATGTAGCATGTTTTTGAGCGATTCATTCAAAAATCGCTGTGAAAATCGCTTCACAAAATCACACTCACAAATTGATAGCGATTGTCATTTTGGCGTGCACTAGCCCAGAGAGAGGAGTGGAGAAATTGAGAATAGCCTGAGATGGAGCAGAGAACTTATCTGTATTCACACAGGCTACTTGCCTGTAATCGGACTCCTGTCCCTGTCAGCCTCTCACACAAGTCTGAAAGCAGCCCTCCTGGAGTCTAGGGACTGTCAAAAACTTTTCAACTTGTATTTACCAGCTTGCCTGCCCTCTAATTGCATCATGTCTGACACTTCTGTGCTGTGGAGAGTGGGGGACTCCAGAATCAACATTCTCTCACTGCAGGCTGCATCTTCTTGTGTGGGAAGCTCGGCTGCCTCTCTCATTCTATTAGCTGGAGGGAGGCACCAGAAGTAAGAAGGGAGGGAGAATGAGGCTGTTCATATTATGCGGGCTTGGCTGGCTGAATACACAGCTCAGTGCAGGGGGGAGGTTCCAGACACCCGGAATAGCCCCCTGAGTTCCCCAGTGAGATGCAATCCTAAAAACACTTGTGAGAGTAGAAAATTTTCACTACATACTCTTAAATGTCAGTCAGTCAGTCAGGCTCAGGGTGGACTCATGGAGGGGCAGAGAACAGCTATAAACCAGACACATTTTTCTTACGGAGTTTCTATAAATCTGAACTCTGAATGATTCTTTACCAGTGACTTAGCAGAAGGCTATTTGTGAAAAGAGCAGAGTAACCAAGCAGCTCAGGGTGACCCAAGCTACTAGGAATGTATAGGGGGATAAAAGGTACCAAAATGCCCTCCTACTAAAAAAGCAAAGCTTGGTGTAATTTGCCTTCTTAAAACAGAAGGAAATCTATTTCTCTCCAGTCCCTTACAAAGGTCTTTCAGGACAGGAATTTTTATTTCCCCTTGGACTGACAGCCGCTCCAAGCCTCTGCCTGGGTGGTCAGTAGGTTAAGGCGCCCCTGATTTTGCCCTAGGTCCCCATTGTTGCTAACACCGGCCCTGAAGAAATGGCCCAAGGCCCCAAGGGAGAGCGTATGCTTGATGGAAAATTGAGTTTTAAGGGCACATTTAAAGTTTTCAAAGGTTGGAGAGTGATGGAGGTGTTGTGGAAGGGTATTCCAGAGGAGGGATGAAGCATTAGCGAAAATCTTGTACGAGCGGCATGAATGCAAGAAGGTGGACAAAAGAAGGTCATGTGCAGGTCTGAGATTGCGGTTGGGTTGGTAAGTGGAAACTGGTGGTGAGGAGATGTACAGGGGAGAGAGATTGTGGAGAGCTGTAAGGGCTGGTGCACACCAAAAACCGCAAGCAGATCTGCAAAACGCTAGCGTTTTTTGAACCGCTTAGTGTCATTTTGATAGCGCGGTTTTGGGGCGTTTTGGGGGCGTTTTGCGTTTTTTGCGTGCGTTTTTGCAAGCGTTTTTGGAAGTGTTTTGCGTTTTTCAGGAAAAGAGGTAGAAAGACCTTAAACAAAGGGTTAAAGTGCGATATATTGATGACACATGTGAAGCACATTGAGCAATTGAAGTAAAAAACCCAATATAAAAAGGGTGGGGTCCTTAACAACATTGTGGGTTAGTTCAGGAGAGGTGACACTGTGGTTTGGAGAGAAGAGTGACTTGTTTTTGAAAATGTTTCCTGATGTGCTGTTATTGCTCTGTGTAGCAGCATATATGAGACGTAGGCCAAGGACAAGGAGATACTGGGTGCATCCCATGCTACAAGAGCGGCGCCGGAAGGGTCAATTTAGGACCCTATATAGAGATTTGAGGCACCATCCAGAAAAGTTTTTTGGCTACACCCGCATGTCTGTGTCCAGGTAAGAATACTTGTCACTTATTTTTATCATGGGGCTAAGTATTTTGGGGAGGAATGAAATTGGAAGCACTTTTTGGCCCTTAGTTAACTGTGTTTGACTGTAAACAGAAATACAACACATTAATCAATCGGGTGTATACATAAGCTAACCAAATAACTGTGATACTTGATCCTGGTGTGTTATGTATTCAATGCCTAAGGCCTCCATCTAATTTTTCTATAGGAGTAACTACTATATTATATATCCATAGTTTACCCAAAACATTTGGAGTATATTATGACCTTACATACTCCTGGTGCATACTTCATTAAGTATATGGCAACAATCAGCATATGGGACACAGTAATGAAGCAATGTTTGAACAAAATCTTTCGTTTTAATGTTTTGTTCTTCTGTGCAAAGAATATTTTGGACATGTGTTGTCCATACTTTGCTTTCAGCAGCAAAAGTAATATGTCACAAATGAAAAATGTTTCTGCAACAAAAAACAGTAGATCTAAAGATAAGCATGCTCTTTTTTCCTAGTTTTGATGGCCTTTTAGCCAAACTGAAGGATGCCCTTCGCCGACAAGACACTAACTTTCACCTAGCAATCACACCAACTGAGCGACTCCTCATAACATTGAGGTAATGTAAACTAAGATCCAAATCTGAGCATTGAACAATAAAATAAAATGTAAAACTACAAAAAACTAGTCATGTTGTGATAGCAAATCACACATACTACCAGGGCCCTGATTGTAAGCATGTGTACCTGATTCAGCATTTGTATGAGGCTGGCTGTGCGATGTTAAATCAGTGTACACTGTAGAGTCACTGTGCATAGATGATGTTTGAAATCACATACCTTGATCAGGGCGCTGAGGTGGAGGCATAGAGTAATGAGGCTGTTGACCATATTGCATGTTATGCATATGCATTGGTGGGTAGTGGGGTGGGTCATAAATGCGTTGCATATGGTAAGAGAGTTGTGGGTGTGCATTATATTGTTGGCTGGAAGCAGGCAGGTGTGGTTGCTGCAAGTAGTTGTGCACATTGTCATCTGCACGGCTCTCAGGTAGTAAGAATCTCCCCAGGGTCTCAGAGATGGCATGTCTGGCTGCCCATTGCTTATCAGGGGGCACTTTTTGTAATAGTGGCACCAAACTTGAAAGATACTGTGTGCATGGCTCTTTAAGTTGTTTCATTTCATCCTCTCGCTTCTCCATATGATCAACAGCCTTTTCTATTGAACTAATCAGCTTCTGGTCGTATTCAGCCCTGCTCATACCTCTTCCTATTCTCCTGCCTTGTGTTGCTACCCTCACACCTCTACTAGACCTGACAGTTGTGCGTGTCCGACTACTCGCTGGGCTGTGTGGTGTGTGATCTGGGGTAGTAGAGTCACTGTCTTCCACTGTAGCAGTGTCAACATCCTGTGTAGTGTCTTCTTCAACTTCCACATCACTGGTGGTGGTAGGTGGCACCTCTACATCGTCCTCCTCAGGATCTGGTGGTAGGCTATCTTCAGTCCTTTGGAAAGGGGAAAGCACAACTTTAGTTCATGGAATAGTGACCATGGATGTCACAGCAAATATATGGGCACAATGCGATGCATCTTTCATTGCAAAACAATAGCAGTAGCCTGTCTATTTTTCCCATTATTTGTGTACATAGCTTTTAGGCACAGCCCCTGAGCAAGCATAGAGCAAAACTGGCCTGAGTAAACTAGCACTGATTTTGGTAGATGTGTGTTACAGATGTGTGATGCAGACACTACTGCAGCCAAACATATAACCAGCACTGTCAGGCAACTGTTATGTTGGGTAACGAACAGTCCACATTCCTGTCATGTAATAATCATTTTAAACTGGACCTATGCCATTCTTACATTAAGCTACGTCCCCCAATATATTTGGTAGAGTGATGGCAGATTATGCGTTCCACACTACTGAATTGCATTGTGGGCCTTAGAGTTGGGCCGAACCTCCGATTTTAGGTTCGCGAACCCTGTTCGCGAACTTTCGCAAAAGGTTCGGTTCGCGAAAAAGTTCGCGAACCGCAATAGACTTCAATGGGGAGGCGAACTTTCAAAGTTTTAAAACATTCTATCAGCTGGAAAAATGATAGAAAACATGTTTCAAAAGCTCTAATACCTGGAGCAACACCTAATTGAGTGAAATACACATCACTGCTGGAGGACCCACCCTCCCTCCTCCAAGCAAGGTCCTTTATACCATTTGCCTACCTACACTAATTAGTTATGGGACAGCTGCTACACACTCTGCTAGGGAGATTTTATCCTCCCTCCTCCCCTTCTACCCTTCTACCTATTCCCTCCTCCCTCCTACCGGAGGGAGGAGGGTCTCTTCTGCCAGGGAATTATACTATTTTAAAAACCAGTATACATCATACCATAGCTGGGAATACATACATGAGTATACATCATACCATAGCTGGGGATACATACATGAGTATACATCATACCATAGCTGGGAATCGAACCCAGATCTCACTGTGTGGTGGACACGTCACCCTAAGCACTGTACCACTACAGAAGTAAGTGAAGCTTGCCTAAAATTTAACATTTATGCTCAATGCAATAGAACCATTAAGTTGCTTAAAGGAGAACTGTAGTGAGAGGTATATGGAGGCTGCCATATTGATTTCCTTTTAAGCTATACCAGTTGCCTGGCAGCCCTGCTGATCTATTTGGCTGCAGTAGTGTGAATCACACCAGAAACAAGCATGCAGCTAATCTTGTCAGATCTTACAAAAATGTCAAACACCAGATCATACCATAGCTGGGAATCGAACCCAGATCTCACTGTGTGGTGGGCACGTCACCCTAAGCACTGTACCACTACAGAAGTAAGTGAAGCTTGCCTAAAATTTAACATTTATGCTCAATGCAATAGAACCATTAGGTTGCTTAAAGGAGAACTGTAGTGAGAGGTATATGGAGGCTGCCATATTGATTTCCTTTTAAGCTATACCAGTTGCCTGGCAGCCCTGCTGATCTATTTGGCTGCAGTAGTGTGAATCACACCAGAAACAAGCATGCAGCTAATCTTGTCAGATCTTACAAAAATGTCAAACACCAGATCATACCATAGCTGGGAATCGAACCCAGATCTCACTGTGTGGTGGGCATGTCACCCTAAGCACTGTACCACTACAGAAGTAAGTGAAGCTTGCCTAAAATTTAACATTTATGCTCAATGCAATAGGAGGGAGGAGGGAGGTGGGAGGAGGGAGGAGGGAGGTGGGAGGAGGGAGGAGGGAGGTGGGAGGTGGGAGGATGGAGGAGGGAGGAGGGAGGTGGGAGGAGGGAGGTGGGAGGAGGGAGGTGGGAGGAGGGAGGAGGGAGGTGGGAGGAGGGAGGAGGGAGGTGGGAGGAGGGAGGTGGGAGGAGGGAGGTGGGAGGAGGGAGGTGGGAGGTGGGAGGAGGGAGGAGGGAGGTGGGAGGAGGGAGGTGGGAGGAGGGAGGTGGGAGGTGGGAGGAGGGAGGTGGGAGGAGGGAGGTGGGAGGTGGGAGGAGGGAGGAGGGAGGAGGGAGGCCAATTAAAATCTCCCTAGCATAGTGTGTAGCAGCTGTCCCATAACTAATTAGTGTAGGCAGACAACTGAGTCAAATGGTATAAAAGGACCTAGCTTGAAGGGAGGGTGGATGGGGTCTTTAACACTGAAAGCAGTGTGTTTCACAATAACATGTCTGCTGACAGTAAAATGGAGGCGAAAATTTTTGCTCAATACAGCTTTATGGGGCGAATCGAACTTCCGCAAAGTTCGCCTGATGCAGGCGAACGCGAACCCCCAAAGTTCGCCTGGAACCGTTCGCCAGCGAACCGTTCGGCCCAACTCTAGTGGGCCTACTCCTTCCTTCACTGTTCTATTGGCGAAGTTGACAAACATTGCAATAGGTTAACATTTACGCCATACTTACTCAGCCGGTTCATGATGTTTTCTTAGAAATTCTAATATGCCACAATATTTATATTTTGTTCGCTGCGAACTTCCAGACCCACTTTTGGATTCATGGTATTGCTTTTCAATCTCCTTTTTGTAACTGTCTCTGACCGACTTCCATCTTGTCCGCAGGAGGGCAACTAGGAATAAAAATAAACATACATGTTATTTCTTTTCTTTTGCAGATTTCTGGCAACAGGGCATTCATATGCAGCACTTCACTACCAATTCCTCATGGGAAGAAGTACAATCCGATACTTAGTTTTGGACACCTGCAAATTGATCTGGAAAGTACTTCAACCGGAATTTATGCCAACTCCTGACGTACCTATGTGGGAGGCTAACATGCAGCTTTTTTGGGAGAAACATGATTTCCCTAACTGCCTTGGAGCAGTGGATGGGAAACATGTCAGACTGGTTATGCCTGCATTCACTGGCAGTCTCTATTACAATTATAAAAAATTCTTTTCACTAGTGCTCATGGCTGTTGTGGATCCTAATTTGAAATGTATCTATGTGGATGTTGGGGCTTACGGAAGTTCCCATGATTCCTCAGTCTTCCAGCACAGTCGATTTGGCGTGAAGCTTCGCACAGGCCAGATGACTTTACCACCGCCACGCCCCTGGCCTGACACTGTAGAACCACCTTACCCCTGTGTGTTTGTGGCTGATGAGGCCTTTGCACTGTCTGAGCATGTTATGAGACCGTATGCACAGAGAGATATGACTCATAAGAAAGTAGTCTTTAATAACCGCCTGACCAAAGCCAGACAAGTAGTAGAATGTGCTTTTGGAATTCTAAATGGCGCATTTATCACACTGCTATAAAAATGCAACCAAAGTATGCTATAATAGTGGTGAAGGCAACATGTATTTTGCATAATTATGTGAGAACACTAGATAGCATGACCATAGAGGAGGAAGAGGGGGATCTTTCAAACAGTGCTCTTGTCACTTTACCACCAGCTACTTTACGTGGTCCCATTTCTGCCATTCACAACAGAGACAAATTAGCTGATTATTTTGTGCCATAACTGTAAGAACTAAAAAACCTGCAGGCTGCTATTTACTTACATGACGAGATCAGTATTATTGTGCAAATAAAAATTCTTGAAACCGTGTTGTATGTCTATATCATTCATGACACTCTAAAGTGGCAAATAGCGCCCTAATAATACATGTGAGTACATACACACACATGTACCTGCTGTTTATAAGGAGAGATGGCTATAGAGAGAACAGCTTTGCCAGAGACCTGTGATAATGAAATTTCTAATTGTTTAATTACTCATTTAGTGGAGGGGTGATGATATATTGTCTGCAAAGTGCTGCATGAAATCAATAAAATACAACAATTCTGTACACATATACTTACTCTTAGAATCCTTGCCCTTTTGGCTCAAAGTATTCCATTTTTCTCCAAGAAAATCTTTTGCAATGTTGCTCCAGATTTCATGAGCCCTTTGGTGGTCTTTATATCCAGGCAAAGACTTGTCATAAAGTTCTGGGCTGTTTTCAATCTTAATTATCAGGTTTTCTGTGGTAAACCACTTTGCTGCCATCTTCCTCCTGCGCAGTCTAAAATCCCTCATGCAAATCTGCCACACAGGAAGCACACTTTGACCTGGAAGTGCGCATTCTTGAAAAAAACGCATCCGCATCCGCATCAAAATCCGCTTGATCAAGCGGTTTTACAGGCGTTTTGCGTTTTTCCTATACTTAACATTGGAGGCAGAAACGCATCCGAAATCCAAAAAATGCCTCACCCAGGCATTTTTCGTTTCTGCAAAACGCCTGCCGCTCTGGTGTGCACCACCCCATTGAGATACATTGACCAAGCAGATCCGCAGCCGCAAGCGGATCTGAAAACGCCCAAAAAGCCGCTCGGTGTGCACCAGCCCTAAGAGTCAGAACTGGATCCTCTGGTTAATTGGTAGACAATGAAAAGCTTGACAGAGAGTTATGTATTATTTTTGTCAGTTATTCAATAAATTCAAAGAGCGGCCAGTCACATATCCGAGATTGTGATCCATATTATGAATGTGAGATTTCTCTTTATATGAGATGATAACCCAATGATGTTGCTTTTTTCCATGTTTGTGTGAATGACACATGTGTATTGTTTTTAGGACCTAGTTTGACATGGTTTAGGCGCTTTATCCTATTTTTGTTTTTAATTTCAGCTCTTAGGGATTAAACTCGATCATTATATAGTAAACAAACAAAAATATTCTTGGAAATTAGTAGGAATGTGTTACAAGAATTTGGAGGATTTTGAGAGGATTGCAACATCCTGCGCTGAACGTGGCCCTCAGAATGACCCCATCAAACGTGTTTTCTCCGTTCCTGACCTCCGTGTGACAATCTGGACTTTCTGAGGTTCTCCTCTGCTCTCTCTTTATGTTGTAAAGCATTTTGGCAAAACATGTTTAAACAAAATTGTTTAAATTCTCTAAGATGGGAAGATGAGAATGAGGAAGGAATGATGGAACCAAATCTGAAGTCCAAATCCACCTGATTGAACACGAGGCAGGAACGGGACTTTCATAGCTTCATCTGGGTGTTGCATAAGAGGCTTCTGCTCAACGTAGAACGTTCCACTTTCCTTTACCAAAAATAGCATAGAAATGTCATTAGTGTTCAGATGTTTGAAGCTCCCATGTACTGCAAAGTGCTGTTGTCACCAGATTTGCTATGCATATCAGGGTCAATAGTGAAAACGTTGTTGTTTTGTATTATTTCAACCACTTAAGGACCAGGCCATTTTGCGCTGATCTGTGCAGCGTGGGCTCTCCAGCCCACAGCACAGATCAGCAGACAGCCAGGGCGACCAGACTTCCCCCCCTTTTTTCCCCACTAGAGGGATGTCCTGCTGGGGGGGTCTGATCGCCGCCGGCTATTTTCGCCTTACGGGGGGGCTCCTCAAAGCCCCCCTCCACAGCGATTTTCGGCCTCCCTGTCCTTCCCTCCCTTTCCTCTTTCCCCTGGGCTTCAGCCTATCAGACTGTGGCGATCCCCGGCCAATCAGAGGCCAGGGATCGCCGATCTCCTTTACGGCGGTGCTGCGCAGCAGCGCCGTATGATGTAAACACAGGGGATTTCTTCCTTTTAAAGCTGTTTGCAGCTAAATTTGCTGTGTAAACTATCTAAACTTTAGATAAGATATACAGACAATTTACTTGTTATAGTTAGTTTTTCATCTCAAATCCACTTTAAGTATCTCGTTTTGTACCTGAGCTTTGGCTCGGGAACACCTTGTAGCTTTCAAAAAGACTGATTTTAACATTTTTGCACTTTCGTGAAATGATTCTCGAAACTGGTTTGGGGAAATTCCCTCACCCCTTCAAATTCCCTCATTTATCTAGAGTATCTAGTCCCTTTAGCGAAGGGGTCAGGAAGCTTTTTGGCTGAGAGAGCCATAAACGCCACATATTTTAAAATCAGTCAGGCCCCATATATTCCTTAACCTGCCTGGCGTTCTATTAAGATCGCCAGGGTGGCTGCGGGAGGTTTTTTTTTAAATAAAAAAAAAACTATTTCATGCAGCCAACTGAAAGTTGCCTGCATGAAAGCCCACTAGAGGGCGCTCCGGAGGAGTTCTTCTGATCGCCTCCGGCGGCCAAAAGTGACACGGAAGGTCGCAATGAGCGGCCTTCCGTGTTTTGTTTACTTCGTCGCCATGGCGACGAGCGGAGTGACGTCATGGACGTCAGCCGACGTCCTGACGTCAGCCGCCTCCGATCCAGCCCTTAGCGCTGGCCGGAACTATTTGTTCCGGCTGCGCAGGGCTCAGGCGGCTGGGGGGACCCTCTTTCACCGCTGCTCGCGGCGGATCGCCGCAGAGCGGCGGCGATCAGGCAGCACACGCGGCTGGCAAAGTGCCGGCTGCGTGTGCTGCTTTTTATTTGATGAAAATCGGCCCAGCAGGGCCTGAGCGGCAGCCTCCGGCGGTGATGGACGAGCTGAGCTCGTCCATACCGCCCGGCTGGTTAATAGGGATATAGGATATTAATGCATACAATTTATTTTTGATGACAATCAATCTCTCTGTTCTGGTTCCTATTTTATTCCCCTCCCCTCCTTATCTACAACTTATATAATGGAAGATTTGATTGTGAACAACAGGTATGTGTGGCTGTGGGGTACAGCCATTGGTAGGCAAACCCACGTGCTACATATACATACATATGTGGTTCTTATGCATGATGCCTGTTTTGTTTGTAACCATGTGAAATTGTGAGCGAATTCACATTATACCACGTCCCTTTTTTTATCTATAAATACCCTAGGGAACCATTAATGGTACCCCATTATGGTGACTGATTATTCGGAAATTTCAATATTACTTTCCTCTTAAGATCGAGCAATTTAAATTAAGAAGATCCTTTCTAAAAAATGTTACTGCTATATATACAACTTTCAATTGTTTTATTCAGTGATCTTTATAGTATTGTGATAAAGGAGCAGTTTTCTAACTCCTCCTTCTTATTTACATACTCCACCTAGTGGAAGTTACATCATTAGCACCACCTTTATGACCTCACACTATTTTGCATAGTACTGCCCATGTAATGTGGATTGGCCAATCCCAAAGAACCAATGTTTAGCATTTCCTATAAAAAGAGATGCCGCCATCTTGTTTTTTATATTAGCCTGATGAAACAGAGAACCAGTGGTGCTCAGCAGAGCTCGAATATTCGAGTAGTTCGAATATTCGAGCTCTTTTTCAGCTATTCGAGCTCGGTATTCGAGCTCCGAATAGCTGGAGCTATTCGAATGGGCTATCCGAGTACACTCGAATAGCCCATTCACTATTCGAGCTATTCGAGCCACCCGGCGCTATTCGAGCTCGGTACCGAGCTCGAATAGCGTCATAGCCCAGATTGATGTCCTTAGAGCCAATCAGAGGGCTCCCAGGCCCTCTGACGGCAGCCAATCACAGAGGGGGACCCTGGCCAGCCCCTACCCTATAAATAGCGGCCGCCATGTTAGGTTTTTCCATGCTTGCCTGAGACTTGTACAGAGAGAGAGTTGCTCCTTTGTGCTTTGGCTTAGCAAGTGCTCTATTGTGGTCATTTACCTAGCGTTTTTGCTCACCTACACCTGCCATATACACCTATATTGTTGTTAGTTAGATAGACATTGTATTTTAGTTAGTAGCTTGTGTGTTACATTAGAGAACTGCAGGCAGCTGCTGCAAGCTTACAGGTTTAGGCCTCAGGGGGGCCTTGCCTCTGTGGGCAGCTGTCCTCTGTTTATTTCTCTCATATTCTATACCAGTATTTCTGCTGTCCTTTACTAATAGTATTGTAGTTATACTGTACTAGGAGTAGGACACTCACTGACTGTCACTGTTTATAGGCTACTAGCTAGCTCCTGCGTGTGTGCACTCACTCACTGTCTGTGTGTACACACACTCTATTTCCTTCTCATTACTGTTTGATTATTGTTAGTTGTACTTACTTACTACTTACTCTTACTGTACCCGTAGGGACACTCACTGTCACTGTTCATATAGGCTACTACTACCTCCTGCGTGTGCGCACTCACTGTCTGAGTGTACACACACAACACACACTCTATTTCCTTCTGATCGCTGATTGATTATTGTAATTAGTTAGTTCTACTTACTGTTACTACTTGTACTTACTCACTCTTACTGTACTAGGAGTCTAGGACACTGAGTCACTGTGTTCATAGGCTACTAGCTCCTGCCTGCGTGCACTCACTGTCTGAGTGTACACACACCCACACTCCATTTCCTTCTGATCGCTGATTGATTATTGTAATTAGTTAGTTCTACTTACTGGTGTTACTACTTACTCTTACTGTACTAGGAGTCTAGGACACTCAGTCACTGTGTTCATAGGCTACTAGCTCCTGCCTGCGTGCACTCACTGTCTGAGTGTTCACACACCCACACTCCATTTCCTTCTGATCGCTGATTGATTATTGTAATTAGTTAGTTCTTCTTACTGTTACTACTTACTCTTACTGTACTAGGAGTCTAGGACACTCAGTCACTGTGTTCATAGGCTACTAGCTCCTGCGTGCGTGCACTCACTGTCTGAGTGTACACACACCCACACTCCATTTCCTTCTGATCGCTGATTGATTATTGTAATTAGTTAGTTCTACTTACTGTTATTACTTACTCTTACTGTACTAGGAGTCTAGGACACTCAGTCACTGTGTTCATAGGCTACTAGCTGCTGCGTGCGTGCACTCACTGTCTGAGTGTACACACACCCACACTCCATTTCCTTCTGATCGCTAATTGATTATTGTAATTAGTTAGTTCTTCTTACTGTTACTACTTACTCTTACTGTACTAGGAGTCTAGGACACTCAGTCACTGTGTTCATAGGCTACTAGCTCCTGCGTGCGTGCACTCACTGTCTGAGTGTACACACACCCACACTCCATTTCCTTCTGATCGCTGATTGATTATTGTAATTATTTAGTTCTACTTACTGTTATTACTTACTCTTACTGTACTAGGAGTCTAGGACACTCAGTCACTGTGTTCATAGGCTACTAGCTCCTGCGTGCGTGCACTCACTGTCTGAGTGTACACACACCCACACTCCATTTCCTTCTGATCGCTGATTGATTATTGTAATTAGTTAGTTCTACTTACTGTTATTACTTACTCTTACTGTACTAGGAGTCTAGGACACTCAGTCACTGTGTTCATAGGCTACTAGCTCCTGCGTGCGTGCACTCACTGTCTGAGTGTACACACACCCACACTCCATTTCCTTCTGATCGCTGATTGATTATTGTAATTAGTTAGTTCTACTTACTATTATTACTTACTCTTACTGTACTAGGAGTCTAGGACACTCAGTCACTGTGTTCATAGGCTACTAGCTCCTGCGTGCGTGCACTCAGTGTCTGAGTGTACACACACCCACACTCCATTTCCTTCTGATCGCTGATTGATTATTGTAATTAGTTAGTTCTTCTTACTGTTACTACTTACTCTTACTGTACTAGGAGTCTAGGACACTCAGTCACTGTGTTCATAGGCTACTAGCTCCTGCGTGCGTGCACTCACTGTCTGAGTGTACACACACCCACACTCCATTTCCTTCTGATCGCTGATTGATTATTGTAATTAGTTAGTTCTACTTACTGTTATTACTTACTCTTACTGTACTAGGAGTCTAGGACACTCAGTCACTGTGTTCATAGGCTACTAGCTCCTGCGTGCGTGCACTCAGTGTCTGAGTGTACACACACCCACACTCCATTTCCTTCTGATCGCTGATTGATTATTGTAATTAGTTAGTTCTTCTTACTGCTACTACTTACTCTTACTGTACTAGGAGTCTAGGACACTCAGTCACTGTGTTCATAGGCTACTAGCTCCTGCCTGCGTGCACTCACTGTCTGAGTGTACACACACTAAATTTACTTGTGATTACTACTGATTATTGTAACTGCTAGTTGTACTTCCTGACTGTTACTACTTACTTACTGTACTAGGGGACACTCACTCAGTCACCTCACCAACCAACCCACTCCATTAAAGTACCCCACTTTTCACCCGCCCTTTTAAAAAACTTTTGTCTATACGCCCAAAACATTGAAGATGTCTGGAAGTGGCAGCCAGCGCGGTTTGGGCAAGGGGAAGGGCAGCAAGGGAATCAGGAGGAGAGGGAGCAGCATTGTGGCAAGCCGCGGCCGCGGGCGCGCCACCATGCACAGTTCCGCAGCAGCAGCAGCAGCGTCAGTGGCTAACATTCCTCCCATAGCCACTGGCCGTGGACGCCTTGGGCGCCGCCCAGCAGGAGCATCTGCAACTCACGCTGCAGAGACACAGCAGCAGCAGCGTGTAGCACCTGCTCCGATTTTCCTCCAGCCGGGTCGGAAACGTCCCATTGAGGAAAAGGATGCAGACACTGTGGTGCAACTCATGACGGAGGATGAGCAGCCCGCCATCAGCTCTGCATCCGAGGCCTCCACCCTCACCACCACCACCACCACCACCCCTGTTCGCAGCAGCCGCCCAGCAGGGTCTGGGGAGGAGGCCAGTTCACCGTCAGTCGCCGACCTCTCATTCAGCACTCTTTTGACCCCAGGCATGATGAGTCAATTGTCTGCTGTTGTTGGCGATTTTGAGGAGGAGATGCTGATGGGCACTTTGGGGGATGAGGGATTGGACAGCAAGACTGTGGCGACAGTCAAGCAGCCCATCCATGCATCAGGAGAGGAGTTTGGGGGGTCATCATCCCAGCAGGACATGTTTGAGGAGGGGGAGGATGATGTTGATGACCCGGTGACAGACAGAGACTGGGTGCCACCACCTCCAGGGGATGTCGTCCTCAGCAGCTCGGAGGAGGAGGAGGATGCGCTTGTGGGCCTTGCAAGGAGGCGCATCATTGCAAGCATTGGCAGCGACCCACAGCCTGCTGGTGTCTCAGGCTCAGCAGCAGCAGCAGCAGCATCAGCCAGTACCACCACCAGCCGCACCCAAGCCCCCCCCCCCAACCACCACAGGGAGACAGGCAGCAGCGCTTCCATGCCGTAGGGGGATGTTTCTGTCACCAATCTGGCGCTTTTTCACCATGCCCACTGTGTACAGCAAGTACGCCACTTGCAACCACTGTCAGCGGAAGTTGAGCAGAGGTGCAGACCCCTTAAAGTTCAGCACCAGCTCGCTGATCAACCACCTTGCGGCTAAACATTTCCACCAGCATGAGGAGTTCCAGAGGCTGAAGGCATCTGGTGCTGGCAGTGGCACCACACCCATCACTGCACAGCCTTCAGCAGCAGCAACAGCAGCCACCCGCCCTCCTGCTCCTCCAGCAGCACCAGCAGGAGTGCGGAAACGCACTGCTCCTCCCCCCTCTGCAACTCCTGCCGCCGACACTGAGGCCTGTTCTGGCAGCCAGTCCTCAGTGGCCTCCTCCGCTGTGTCTGGTGATTCCCGTGTCAGCAAAAGGCCACGCCAGAGCCTTTTGAGCGAGTCCTTCCAGGGGGTGGTTAGGGCTCTGCCTCCCAGCAGCCGTCGCGTGCGGCAGCTGAACGGCTTGCTGGCACGGGCCATGTGCTCCCAACTCCTGCCGTACACGCTCGTGCAGGAGGGGAGCGACATGCGGGCGCTGCTTGCTTGTGCAGCCCCAGACTGGCAGCTCCCCAGCAGACACTTTTTCTCCCGCAAGGCCATTCCAGCACTGCACCGCTTTGTGATGGCCAATGTGGAGCGAGGGCTGGAGCACGCGGTTGGTGAAAGGGTCCACGTCACCATGGACTCCTGGAGCAGCCGCTTCGGGACAGGCCGCTACCTGTCCTTCACTGTCCACTGGGTCAGCTTGGTGGAAGGGGGTGAGGATGGGAGAGCAGCAGCGGGCACAGCAGCAGCAGCAGCAGCAACACAGTGGGTGGTGCCACCCCGCAGGGTCAGGGGAACTGCAGCGGGTTCCTCCGATCCTCTGCCATCCTCCGCCACACCTGGCCAAACCCCCCGCCTCAGCAGCAGCGTGAAGGCCCGCCACTGCCAAGCGCTGCTGCACTTGGTCAGCCTTGGCAAGACCAAGCTGACGGCAGCCCACGTGTTGGCCAAACTCCAGGAGCAGGAGAGGATTTGGCTGACCCCCAGAGGCCTCAGAGTCGGAGAGGTGGTGTCCGACAATGGGGCCAATCTGGTTGCTGCCATAGACAGGGGAAACCTGACCCACATCCCCTGTCTTGCCCACGTGCTGAACCTGGTGGTGCAGAAGTTCCTGCGCACCTACCAGGGGATGGGCGAACTGCTGGAAACGGCAAGGAATGTTGTGCGTCACTTCCGGCGCTCGGCTGCAGCCTGTGCGAGCCTGGAAGACGTGCAAAAGGAGCTGGATCTGCCACGCCATCGGCTGATCATTGACGTTCCGACTCGCTGGAACTCCACCCTGGCGATGTTGGAGCGTCTGGTTGAACAGAGGCACGCTGTCAACCAGTACCTTGCCCTGGCCACTGTTTCCGCAGCTCGGAGAAGGGACAAGACCAGCAACATCCCGTCCATCGTCCCCGATGATGACTGGAGGCACATGCAGCAGGTGTGCTTTGTGCTGGCTCCCTTCCTGCAGGCCACAAACATGGTGAGCAGGGACCATGCTATGGTCTGCGAGTGGGTGCCCCTGGTTTCTCTGCTGAACAGGGCCCTCGATGGTTTGCTGGAACAGGGAGCGGCAGCCTTGGACCAGCAGGAGCGGCAACCAGCTGCGCAGTCCACCTCTGAGGGGGAGGAGGAGGAGGACTTGGTGGAGGTCCCTGACCTGGCTGCTGATGAGGGGGATCAGCACAGCGCAGCTGAGTTGGTGCGGGGGTGGAGAGAGGATGAGGCGGCAGAGGAGGAGGATGAGGACAGCACTGACGTCGATGTGCCAGCAGACGTGGCCCGCCTCTTCCCAATGGCAGCGCACATGCTGACGTGCCTGCGCAGGGACCCCAGGGTGATCCAGATGAAGCAGAGGGAGGACATCTGGATCAGCATGATGTTGGACCCACGCCTCAAGGGGAAGTTGAGCCAGTTCCTGCCGCCTGCAGGAGGAGACCCAGCGCAACAAATAAGGAGCTTGCAGCAGGCCCTTGTTGAGCGCTTGGAGGAAGCCTTCCCCCAGCCTTCCACCCCCACTGTCCAGCAGCCAGCACAGAGGCAGCAGCAGGTGCCTGCATCCAGCAGCAGCAAGCGCCCCACAGACCTGCTGTCTCTCAGCCACGAGCTCTACAGGACTGTAGAGGCTCCGGCAGCAGTGACTAGAGAGGAGATGCATGCAGCAGCATCCTCCTCCGGTCACAGCCAGCGCCTGACCCGCATGGTGGCTGACTACATGGGGTCGTACAGCGGGCTTGACAGCGATGCCCCTGTTGATCCCATGGAGTATTGGGTCAAGCGCATGGAGATCTGGAGCGAGCTAGCGCAGTACGCCCTGGAAGTGCTGTCCTGCCCCCCTTCCAGCGTGCTGTCCGAGCGCTGCTTCAGTGCAGCTGGTGGCGTGGTCACCGAGAAACGCTCACGTCTGTCTCACAAGTCTGTGGACAGACTGACGTTTCTCAAGATGAACCAGGCGTGGGTGGAAGGCGAGTTCCTGGCCCCTGTTGTCGGCGAGAGGGGGACATGAACTGGCTGCCGGAACCATCGTTAATGTGCCTTACCACCCTTTACCACCTCCTGGCTCCTGCTCACTAAGCCAGCCTGGTTCACTTTGACTATTACGTCGCCTGCAGCCACACATTTTACACCTACAGTGGGCTGCTGTGTACTGCCCTTCTGCTGTCTGTCTGTGTTTCCCACTGCCAGGGTACACAGAATGACCTTCTTCTGCTGCCACTCTGCCACCAGCTATTACGTCAAACAATAGCTATATTGGTTGCAAAACCGAAACCAAACAAACCATTAAAAAAAAAAAAGGTTTAATTTTTCTGAGGTGCCCGGGTTGAAAACTGTGTTGTTCCAGTTGTGTATTGGACACAATGTGGGCTGCACGACCGCTGTCTGGGACCTCCTGTTGTGTTTATTTACGGCCCTGGTATCACCGCTAGGTACCAGGGCTATTATGTCACGCTGCCTACCTGCTGCCACACTCACACTGCTCCTCCATACCTCCTCCTGCTGCTGCTGCTGCTGTCTGTCTGTGTTTCCCACTGCCAGGGTACACAGATGATTTACCTTCTGCTGCCACTCTGCCACCAGCTATTACGTCAAACAATAGCTGCTCGCCTACTCCTCCATTCCTCCTCCTGCTGCTGCTGTCTGTCTGTGTTTCCCACTGCCAGGGTACACAGAATTACCTTCTTCTGCTGCCACTCTGCCACCAGCTATTACGTCCAAAAATAGCTAAATTGGTTGTAAAACCAAAAACCAAAAAACCATTAAAAAAAAAAAAAGGTTTAATTTTTCTGAGGTGCCCGGGTTGAAAACTGTGTTGTCCCAGTTGTGTATTGGACACAATGTGGGCTGCACGACCGCTGTCTGGGACCTCCTGTTGTGTTTATTTACGGCCCTGGTATCACCGCTAGGTACCAGGGCTATTATGTCACGCTGCCTACCTGCTGCCACACTCACACTACTCCTCCATTCCTCCTGCTGCTGCTGTCTGTCTGTGTTTCCCACTGCCAGGGTACACAGAATTACCTTCTGCTGCCACACTGCCACCAGCTATTACGTCAAACAATAGCTGCTCACATAATTACTCTCCTCCATTCCTCCTCCTGCTGCTGCTGCTGTCTGTCTGTGTTTCCCACCGCCAGGGTACACAGATTTACCTTCTGCTGCCACTCTGCCACCAGCTATTACGTCAAAAAATAGCTATATATCTGTGTAATTGGTTGTAAAACCAAAACTACAAAACCATTACAAAAAAAGGTTTAATTTTTCTGAGGTGCCCGGGTTGAAAACTGTGTTGTCCCAGTTGTGTATTGGACACAATGTGGGCTGCACGACCGCTGTCTGGGACCTCCTGTTGTGTTTATTTACAGCCATGGTATCACCGCTAGGTACCAGGGCTATTATGTCACGCTGCCTGCCTCATTGACTGCATGCTGCCACACACTCATCCTCCTCCTCCTGCTGCTAAATTTACCTCCTGCTGTCTGTGTGTTTCCACTGCCAGGGAGCACATACAATGGCGCTTCCAACATGCGTGCGCCACCAGCTATTTGTTGTTACGCTCAAAAATAGCTGCATTTCTTTAAAAAAAAAAAAAATGAAAAGAGAAATAAGTGACGAAGAAGACGATATAGAAGAAGATGAAGATGAAGAAGATGAAGAAGAAGAAGAAGAAGATGAAGAAGATGAATAAGAAGAAGAAGAAGAAGATGAAGAAGATGAAGAAGAAGATGAAGAAGATGAAGATGAAGAAGATGAAGAAGAAGATGAAGAAGATGAAGAAGAAGATGAAGAAGAAGAAGAAGAAGAAGAAGAAGAAGATGAAGAAGATGAAGATGAAGAAGATGAAGAAGAAGATGAAGAAGATGAAGATGAAGAAGATGAAGAAGATGAAGAAGAAGATGAAGAAGATGAAGATGAAGAAGATGAAGAAGATGAAGATGAAGAAGATGAAGATGAAGAAGATGAAGAAGAAGAAGAAGAAGATGAAGAAGAAGAAGAAGATATAGAAGAAGAAGAAGAAGATATAGAAGATAAAGAAGAAGAAGAAGAAGAAGTATATACAGTACTGAACAAAATTCTGGACACAACTTCTCTTTTCACCTTTTTTTTTTTTTAAAGGAACATCCCCACATAATCACTTGCTGTTGTCACTTGGAAAAAAATATGTTTCTTGCATCATTAACCCTCAAAACAAGTGTTGGGAAGCTATTTAAGGCCAATTCGAATAGTCAGCTCGAATAATGAGCTCGAATACCGACTCGAATAGTGAGCTCGAAGTCCGAGGTCGAATCGAATAGTAAAATTTATTCGACTCGAATATTCGACTGACCTCGAATAATTTACTATTCGAATTCGACCAAACTCGAATTTTAAAAAGGGGTATTTGAGCACCACTACAGAGAACGTTTTCTCTGAGAAACGCGTTGTTTTTACTAATAAATAAGCCCCCCTTTTATACCTTACTACCTCACCACTCTCTATTTTATTTGCGGCAAGTCAGCGGTTATATCTGCTAGCCGCACAATACTACTCAGTACGCTACTGACATCGCATAGACGCCGCTCACTCCCGTTTGGTCTCGCAAGGTGAGCGTGTGCCAGGATCTAACGTTTGGCCTGCCTACAGCCTCCCTGGAAGTGTCCAAACTGAGACCGTGACTCCCTGGTGGCCCTCCGGATTCCCCGCCTGGAGCTGGATCGTGAGCCTGGTCCCTGGCCCCTAAAGGGACAAACGCTATCAGAGGCTGTGTCCTACGAGCAGCCATTTCTGAACAGGTGAGACCTGTCCTTGGCAGAGTGGATGCTCTTATTTATTTGTCACTCAGAGCGCTCTCTCTTTTGCATGTTTTTACTTTCTCTAGTGGATATTGAGAGCTGCCAAAGGAGGATTGCCAGATCGCACCAACAGGGAACTGTCTACATTCCCAATTTGCATTGAACATATTTTAAAATGTAATTCTGTGAGAGCCATACAATATGTTTCAAACTGAGACAGTAGGGCTCACGTCCCTGTTGCCATGGTAATGTGTATACAGTTGATCCGCCGGGAAGGGGAAATGTAAGACACGTCTTCAGCTTCTCTTGGGTTTCAGCAACATCAGCAATTTCCCAGACAGGAGAAATACTAACAGCTTGTACAATTAGCTAGCTGACTTGGGGGTTGATTTACTTTGTAGGACGAGATACCCGCACTTTGGCCCAATAGGCAGCCTGTCAAGTGACCGGTAACCTATTGGGCCAATCAAAGTGCGGCGATCTTGTCCTACAAAGGGAATCAACCTTCAAGTCAGCTAGCTAATTGTACAAGCTGTAGTGCGATTAAAGCGGACCCAAACCAAAATTGTTTTAATTCAAAATATTTAGTTGCACCACTCTGACACATACAAAGATAAATAAACACTCCTTCAAGCCTATGAGCATTTCAGTGCATGCTTTTCACCCTTCTCTTTTCATAACTAGGGTTATACAGGTGGCAGCCATTAGCAATTCCTCCTTTGCCGAACACTAGAGATGTCCCGAACCTCCGATTTTCGGTTTGCGAACCGGGTTCACGAACTTCAGCAAAAAGTTCGGTTCGTGCAAACTTCCGCGAACCGCAATAGACTTCAATGGGAAGGCGAACTTGGAAAACTAGAAAAATTTATGCTGTCCACAAAAGTGATGCAAAAGATGTTTCAAGGGGTCTAACATCTGAGTTTTTGCATGGATGAGTGGGATAGATGCCAAAAGTCCCGGGAAATCTGATTTGACGCAAAGCAGCGTTTTAAGGGCAGCCAGAAATCACACTGAATGCTAAATTGCAGGCCTAAAGTGCTTTAAAGGGAAGGTTCAGGGAGGGTGGCTAAAAAATAAAAATCAATTTCCACTTACCTGGGGCTTCCTCCAGCCCGTGGCAGGCAGGAGGTGCCCTCGCCACCGTTCCGCAGGCTCCCGGTGGTCTCCGGTGGCCGACCCGACCTGGCCAGGCCGGCTGCTAGGTCGGGCTCTTCTGCGCTCCAAGGCCCGGAACTTCAGCGTCCCACGCCGGCGCGCTGACGTCATCGGACGTCCGCCGGGCTGTACTGCGCAGGCGCAGAACTACTGCGCCTGCGCAGTACAGCCCGGAGGACGTCCGATGACGTCAGCGCGCCGGCGTGGGACGCAGAAGTGCCGGGCCTTGGAGCGCAGAAGAGCCCGACCTGGCAGCCGGCCTGGCCAGGTCGAGTCGGCCACCGGGAGCCTGCGGAGCGGTGGCGACGGCACCTCCTGCCTGCCACGGGCTGGAGGAAGCCCCAGGTAAGTGGAAATTGATTTTTATTTTTTAACCACCCTCCCTGAACCTTCCCTTTAAAACATCTTGCATGTGTATACATCAATAAGGGAGTGTAATTAGTATACTGCTTCTCACTGTGTAACGCACCGCAAACAGCTGTTTGTGTAGTGACGGCTGTGCTGGACTGGTGCGCACCGTGGCGAGAGTGCAGGCGATAGCGGTTTTCAAGCCCATATGGTCGCCAGGCTGAGGTGATTGTCCAGCTGAGAGAATTTGGTCTGTCCACAATGAAGCAACGACCTTATTATCTTGGGTGTGCCCCCCCCAGACACTCATATAGCTAGTCATTGCTTCATTGTAATACGCAAGTCCCTACACTGCGGCAAGGTAATGATCACGAAGGGGAATGGGCACATGTACATGCCTTTTGTTTTGTTGATGCAGCCGCAGTGCAGCCAGAAAAATTAGGCAGGCATGTACATGCACCAGAAAAATTAGAATAGCGGCCGCTGCTAGCAGCGGCTTAAAAAATTCAGGAATCCGCCTGGAGTCCCGGACCCTGTTGGTGGTGGGGGAGAAGGCAGTCAAGCGGCCTGCAGGAAGAGATGCTTTGTGGGGACTGGAGCGACTTAGTCTTGGGGCAGGCAGTCACACGCCGTGCAGGTAGAGATGCTGTGTGTGGGGACTGACTTAGTCTTCGGGCAGGCCTGACCGTGCTTTGCAGACCACGTTGTCAGATGGTCCCTTGACCTAACGCTGTGTGCCAGAGATGTCACCACTTGCCTTTCAACATCACCGTACAGTTTGGGTATCGCCTTTTTTGAGAAATAACTGCATATCTTGCACTGTGGTTTGTGGCTTTGCTTTTGTGAGCTGCTTTCCCTCAGGTGTCATCCCATTGCAGTTTGTGCTTTGTAATCATGTGCCTTCATAAGGAAGTTGTCCCTACGCGGGTCTTGGTCTTTCCACGCTCAATTTTTGGTGGCAGAGAGTACAGATGGCATTGCTCTCATCTGAGGCAGACACACAAAAAAATGTCCACACCGCTGAGCCCTGGGGTGATGGCACTTTAGTGGTGGCGGCCGACTAGTATTAAGTGTGGTGCCAGAATCAGAGCAGGAGGAGGAAGATATGTCACGCTTCCATGTGGAAGCTGAGAAAGATGAGGTGTTCTGTGTTAAATAGGTAACTACATCCTGACAACATTGGGGGTTGATGGCAGGTGCCTTCTTCTGAACACTGTACTTTGGTTGTGGGCCGCACGAAATCATGACAGTGCGACCTCGAACAGACCTGCCAGGTGGCCTGCCTCTGCCTTTTGTTTTGTCCATATTGGGGGGGATGAAGTGAAAGGTATGCACTGACTTGACTAATACAATGTGCAGTCACACAGGTGCAGTTAACAGGTATGCACGGAGTGGTATATTACACTGCGTGCGCTCACGTAGGTAGGTGGGTGCACTGTGAACAACAGGTAGTAGGTATATGCAGTACTGGGTATTACAATGTGCACCTGTCACACACACAGGTAGTTACTGAATGTGCTGGGCCTGGCAGTGGCACACACATGGGCGTAGGGCCTGGGGTCGCAGCAGTCGCCTTCGCGACCGGGCCCGGCTCCTGAAGAGGCGGGGGAGGGGCCCGGGGGGCCCATACCCGTGCTGCCTGTGCCGCTCGCTGCCCTGTTGGTGTGCGCTGTATTGGAGGGGGGAGCCGAAGCCGCGGGGAGGGAAGCCCGACCTCTCACTCCCTTCCTCTCCCCGGGCTCCCCCCTCGAAATTCTGAGTGAGCGTGCAGGGTAGCGGCGCTATACTAAACTACTCACCTCCGCCCCAGGTTCCAATCGTCGCTGGTCTCCTCCCGCTCCAGTCCACATAGATGCTGATACACACGCTGCGTACACGCTGACGCAGCAGCGTGTGTATCAGCATCTATGCGGAGCGTGAGGAGACCAGCGAGTCAGCGACGATTGGAACCTGGGACGGAGGTGAGTAGTTTAGTATAGCGCCGCTACCCTGCACGCTCACTCAGAATTTCGAGGGGGGAGCCCGGGGAGAGGAAGGGAGGGAGAGGTCGGGCTTCCCTCCCCGCGGCTCCGGCTCCCCCCTCCATTATTGGGGTGGGGGCACCTACCTAACCTGACCTAACCTGGCGGGCAGCTACCTATCCTGGGGGGCACCTACCTATTCTATCCTGGGGGGCAGCTACCTAACCTATCCTGGGGGGCAGCTACCTAACCTATCGTGGGGGGCAGCTACCTAACCTATCGTGGGGGGGGCAGCTACCTAACCTATCGTGGGGGGCATCTACCTAACCTATCCTGGGGGGCAGCTTCCTAACCTATCCTGGGTGGCAGCTACCTAACCTATCCTGGGGGGCAGCTACCTAACCTATCCTGGGGGGTAGCTACCTAATCTAACCTATACTGGGAGGCAGCTACCTAATCTAACCTATACTGGGGGGCAGCTACCTAATCTAACCTATCCTAAGGGGCACCTACCTATCCTATCCTGGGGGGCACCTACCTATCCTATCCTGGGGGGCAGCTATCTAACCTATCCTGGGGGGCAGCTACCTAATCTAACCTATCCTGGGGGGCAGCTACCTAATCTAATCTATCCTGGGGGGCAGCTACCTAATCTAACCTATCCTGGGGGGCAGCTACCTAATCTAACCTATCCTGGGGGGCAGCTACCTTATCTAACCTATACTGGGGGCAGCTACCTTATCTAACCTATACTGGGGGTAGCTACCTAATCTAACCTATACTGGGAGGCAGCTACCTAATCTAACCTATACTGGGGGGCAGCTACCTAATCTAACCTATCCTAAGGGGCACCTACCTATCCTATCCTGGGGGGCACCTACCTATCCTATCCTGGGGGGCAGCTATCTAACCTATCCTGGGGGGCAGCTACCTAATCTAACCTATCCTGGGGGGCAGCTACCTAATCTAATCTATCCTGGGGGGCAGCTACCTAATCTAACCTATCCTGGGGGGCAGCTACCTAATCTAACCTATCCTGGGGGGCAGCTACCTTATCTAACCTATACTGGGGGCAGCTACCTTATCTAACCTATACTGGGGGTAGCTACCTAATCTAACCTATACTGGGAGGCAGCTACCTAATCTAACCTATACTGGGGGGCAGCTACCTAATCTAACCTATCCTAAGGGGCACCTACCTATCCTATCCTGGGGGGCACCTACCCATCCTATCCTGGGGGGCAGCTATCTAACCTATCCTGGGGGGCAGCTACCTAATCTAACCTATCCTGGGGGGCAGCTACCTAATCTAATCTATCCTGGGGGGCAGCTACCTAATCTAACCTATCCTGGGGGGCAGCTACCTAATCTAACCTATCCTGGGGGGCAGCTACCTTATCTAACCTATACTGGGGGCAGCTACCTTATCTAACCTATACTGGGGGCAGCTACCTTATCTAACCTATACTGGGGGTAGCTACCTAATCTAACCTATACTGGGAGGCAGCTACCTAATCTAACCTATACTGGGGGGCAGCTACCTAATCTAACCTATCCTAAGGGGCACCTACCTATCCTATCCTGGGGGGCACCTACCTATCCTATCCTGGGGGGCAGCTATCTAACCTATCCTGGGGGGCAGCTACCTAATCTAACCTATCCTGGGGGGCAGCTACCTAATCTAATCTATCCTGGGGGGCAGCTACCTAATCTAACCTATCCTGGGGGGCAGCTACCTAATCTAACCTATCCTGGGGGGCAGCTACCTTATCTAACCTATACTGGGGGCAGCTACCTTATCTAACCTATACTGGGGGCAGCTACCTAATCTAACCTATACTGGGGGCAGCTACCTAATCTAACCTATACTGGGGGGCAGCTACCTAATCTAACCAATACTGGGGGGCAGCTACCTAATCTAACTATATACTGGGGGCAGCTACCTAATCTAACTATATACTGGGGGCAGCTACCTAATCTAACCTATACTGGGGGGCAGCTACCTAATCTAACCTATACTGGGGGGCAGCTATCTAATCTAACCTTTACTGGAGGGCAGCTACCTAATATAACCTATACTGGGGGGCACCTACCTATCTAACCTATACTGGGGGGCACCTACCTATCTAACCTATACTGGAGGGCAGCTACCTATCTAACCTATACTGGGGGGCAGGCGGGCAGCTACCTATCTAACCTATACTGGGGGCACTTACTTATCTAACCTGTATTGGGGGCACCTACCTACCTAGTTAGCCTATACAGGTGGCAACTATACTGGCTACCTATATTGGAGGCACCTACCTAACTAATCTATACTGGGGGCATCTACCTATCTAACCTATGATGGGGGCAACTATTCTGGCTACCTATATTAGAGGCACCCACCTAGCTAACCTGTACTGGGGGCACCTACCAATCTAACTTATACCGGGGGTGCCTGCCTATCTTACCTATACTGGGGGCAACTATACTGGCTACCTATGCTGGAGGCACCTACCTGGCTAACCTATACCGGGGGCAACTATACTGGCTTACCTATGCCTGGCTACCTATACTGAAGGGACCTATAGCTGGCTATAGGGATTTGTGTGCGTCGAGTGTTGATGGGAGGGGGGCCCACATCCAGATTCCGCATCAGGGCCCAGAGGTTTGTAGCTACGCCACTGGGCACACACACAGTATGGATTATCAAGGCTGTCTATGCAACACAAGTGTCAGTGGGACACACAGAAAAAAAAAATAGATCACAAGATTAGCTCTCAAAAGAGCTGTTGTGGGGGGCTATTTTAGCAATAATAATCAGCAAGGAGCAAGCTAACAAGCCTACAATAGCCTAACTAATATTTCCCTATGAGAGATTCTGCAGCAGCAGCTGTCCCTTCTCTATTTACTGCAGGCACACGAGTGAGTATAATGGCCGGTGGGGTCTGCCCTTTATAAGGGGGGAGTGGCTCCAGGAGGGAGTGTAGCCTGATTGGCTACAGTGTGCCTGCTGACTGATGACTGTGATGTAGAGGGTCAAAGTCGGCGTACGTTAAAAAGGGGCGCTGGGAAAAAAAGGGTGCGGGGTTTTAAACGATAAACATGGATAACGTTTAAAAATATAATGTACTATATTTCGTTTAAAAATAATCTATATATATAATAGAGTAAGTGCCTCAACCTTCGAGCAAGAAGAAGAAGTACTTTGCATGAGAAAATTTATGCGTGATCAAACACCAAGTTTAAGGCCTCTTTTCCACGGACTGTTGAGCTGTGTGCTCAGCAAGCAGTTACCAGGCAGCAGTGAGCAGTTACCAGGCAGCAGTAAGCAGTTACCAGGCAGCAGTAAGCAGTTACCAGGCAGCAGTAAGCAGTTACCAGGCAGCAGTAAGCAGTTACCAGGCAGCAGTAAACAGTTACCAGGCAGCAGTAAACAGTTACCAGGCAGCAGTAAACAGTTACCAGGCAGCAGTAAACAGTAAGCAGTTACCAGGCAGCAGTAAGCAGTTACCAGGCAGCAGTAAGCAGTTACCAGGCAGCAGTAAGCAGTTACCAGGCAGCAGTAAGCAGTTACCAGGCAGCAGCAAGCTGTTACCAGGCAGCAGCAAGCTGTTACCAGGCAGCAGCAAGCTGTTACCAGGCAGCAGCAAGCTGTTACCAGGCAGCAGCAAGCTGTTACCAGGCAGCAGCAAGCTGTTACCAGGCAGCAGCAAGCTGTTACCAGGCAGCAGCAAGCTGTTACCAGGCAGCAGCAAGCTGTTACCAGGCAGCAGCAAGCTGTTACCAGGCAGTAGTGAGCAGTTGTAAGAGTTTGAGAGGCATTTTACTGCCTATCAACTGTCCGTGGAAAAGAGGCCTACCCTAGCAAGTCTGGCTTTTCAAATCTGGCCTAATTGGCTATTCATGAGGCAATGCTCACGCAAATTTGCTTTTGCATTCCAAACTATATGCAGGGTCAAAAAACCAATAAAGCGGTCGCCCTGCTGCATGCCAGTGATGAGCGAAAATTTTTACAGAATTTTCGCCTAATTTCGTTTTGATAGGCAAATTTTCCATCTAATTTTTTCGCGTTAATTTTCGCCTCATGCCAGTCATTTTCGCGTTACTTGCGTATTATTGCGGACATTTTCCGCATAAGGGCATTAGCGTCTGCATTCAGAGAAGTTTCTTGCGCATTATTGCGGTCATTTTTCCGTATAAACGTCTGCATAGACTGAATTTCCATGCGGATTATTGTGGACATTTTTCTGCATAAGGGCATAAGCATCTGCATACAATGAATTTTCGAAAACGCAAATATTTCTGAAGATTTGCGTGAAAATTCGCCGAAAACTGGATTTTCGATGCGAAAATGACTTAGGTGAAAATTCGCAAGCAACACTGCTACATGCTACATTAGCACTATCCAGGAGCGCCACAGGGAGGATTCCCAATGCCCCCTTTTTATACAACCGGGGGACCGCGGGGTCCCAGGCACTCTCACTGCCTGGGAACCACAGCAGCACCCCTGAGGGGGAGGCTGGGTGGCGCATGACGACCCCCCCCCAAGTGTGGCCAGCGCTGGGGAGAGCCGTCCGCACCCACCTCCCAATATTAAAAACAGGCACTTACCTTAACGTCCATTGCGTTCTGCTACATGCGCATTAACTTGGGGGCACCACATGAGAAAGGAGTGAAGTATGGGTCACCCCGAGCTTTAGAGCTCAGGGCTGGCTCACGTACAACACTCCGGGGGGGGGGGAGGACAAGCGCAGACAACTTACTCCAGGGCTCACACCACCGGAGCAAGCCATCCACCACCTGCCTCCAAAGGATACAAACTGCAAAAAATGCTTTCCATGAGAAAATTAATGCGCATGTAGCAGAACGCAATGAACGTTAAGGTAAGTGCCTGTTTTTAATATTGGGAGGTGGGTGCGGACGGCTTTCCCTGGCGCTGGCCACGCTTAGGGGGGTCGGCTGCGCCACCCAGCCTCCCCCTCTGGGGTGCTGTTGTGGTTCCCAGGCAGTGAGAGAGCCTGGGACCCCGCGGTCCCCCCTGGTTGTATAAAAAGAGTGGCATTGGGAATCCTCCCCGTGGCGCTCCTGGATAGTGCTAATGTAGCATGAACTAATTCCTGCAGGGGGACCGCTTTGTGGTATTAGTTTTTTGACCCTGCATAGTTTGGCATGCAAAAGCAAATGCATATTCGAATGAGCATTGCCTCATGAATAACAAATTAGGCCAGATTTGGAAAGCCAGACTTGCTAGAGTTAAACTTGGTGTTTGAGCATGGAAAGCATTTATTGCAGTTGTATCCTTTGGAGGCAGGTTGTGAATGGCTTGCTCCAGTGGTGTGAGCCCTGCAGTGAGTTGTCTGCGCCTGTCCCCCCCTGGAGTGTTGTACGTGAGCCAGCCCTGAGCTCTAAAGCTCGGGGTGACCCATGCTTCACTCCTTTCTCATGTGGGGGGCCCAAGTTAGTGCGCATGAAGCAGAACAGGGGGTATTGGAAAGCCTCCCAGTGGCGCTCCTGGATAGTGCTAATGTAGCATGAACTAATTCCTGCAGGGGGACCGCTTTGTGGTATTAGTTTTTTGACCCTGCATAGTTTGGCATGCGAAAGCAAATGCATATTTGCATGAGCATTGCCTCATGAATAGCCAATTAGGCCAGATTTGGAAAGCCAGACTTGCTAGGGTTAAACTTGGTGTTTGAGCACGCATACATTTTCTAATGGAAAGCCTAAAGGTGGGTACACACATCAGTTAAAAGTCTTTGGAAAATGAAAGATCACAGACCAATGTTATCCCCTTCCATGTAGTATGAGAGCCATACTCTACACAGTTTATTCTATTGAGCTGAACTCCCCATCAGATAAAAATTTTTGCAAGATGCTGCTCACACAGATGCTGTACACATGCAACAGATCAGTATCTGCAAAAGATCTGTTCCTGTAAAAAAATCAGTTTCTGCAAAATGCATTTATAGTCTATGATATCTGCAGATCTCATGCTGGGCATACACGGTATGTTTTCTACCATGTAATCGAGTCGTGTCCGATACCCTGCCGGATCGATTCTGCTGCGCTTGATACCGGCGGGCAGGACAAAAGAAGA
>NC_090650.1:19019654-19039654 GCF_040937935.1 Hyperolius riggenbachi
TCCACCATCGCAGGTTGGCGGCTAGATTGGTGGACATACATACATTCCTCATCTGTGCTTATTCGGTCTTGTGTCACTGTTAGCAATCGCCATCTCTGGCGATTGCCTTCTCACTTGATCTTCATGGTTGTGTGTTCATCGTCACAGGGTGGTGACTAGATTGGTGGACACACATACCCTCTGTCGCTTTGATCTCTCTCTTTCAGGGCTAACTTGCCCTGCGTTTCTTCCCTTCGTACAATTCCTGTCTGGCGTCTGTGGCAGGGCAGAGGAGCTGTTCCTCTGCACTCCACAGCTCCACCTGCCGACAGGAATTTCCCTCTACAGGTGCGTTGCACCTTTTGCTGGGTTCCCTCAAATTATACGCTTGTGGAGGATTTCCGCAGTGTCAGCGCACGTCTTGTGCGCTGATCACGGAGAGAATTCCACAATTGTTACAGTATGACCAGCCAAACCGAAATTCCCAGTGTAGAGGGAATTTTCGATTTGTACGATTTGGTCGAATATGGGCCCTGTGTCTTTAAGAGGTTTAACCCTCCTGGCGGTCTTTTAAAAACCGCCAGGGGGCAGCGCAGCCGGTTTTTTTTTTTTTAAATCATGTAGCGAGCCTAGGGCTCGCTATATGATAGCCGCTGCTCAGCGGCATCCCCCCAGCCCCGCCGATCGCCTCCGGCGATAGGCGATCAGGAAATCCCGTTCAAAGAACGGGATTTCCTGGAGGGCTTCCCCCGTCGCCATGGCGACGGGGCGGGATGACGTCACTGACGTCATGACGTCTAAGGGAGTCCCGATCCACCCCTTGCCGCTGCCTGGCGCTGATAGGCCAGGCAGCGCAGGGGTCTAGGGGGGGCTGTGTTGCGACGCGGATAGCGGCAATCGAGCGCGGGGGGCGGCGATCGAAGTGCTGACGCAGCTAGCAAAGTGCTAGCTGCGTTCAGCAAAAAAAAATTACTCAAATCGGCCCAGCAGGGCCTGAGAAAACCTCCTGCGCGGCTTACCCCGAACTACGTTCCGGGTTACCGCCAGGAAGGTTAGGATACTGGACTCTGAAACCAGAGATGAGTTTTTTCCTGCAGTTCAAGATGCTGATCAGATTAGTTTATGCAACACCTCTCTATCATTACCATATGTTAATGAGTTGGTGCTTGCAGGCCAAGCTGCTGATTCGGTTTTTCAGCCAAGAAGTTTGTTGCCTCTAGCAACTACAAATAAGGAGGTTATTTCTGTCAAGTCTGAAATGTGAAAATCCATTCAGTATGACAATCAGTTCAATGTTTCTGCTCCAGGTTTTAAGCAGATGCAAGAGAACTGTTTTGAAACCTCTCTTACCCTTAAACAGCAGACATGCAAAGTTGCTGAAAAGGTAAAAACTAAAGCTTTTGTGGATCCTTTAATAGGCAGAATTATTTTCTATATTAAAGGAGTAAGAAAGTCTATGCATGTACCTGACCCCAACCCGTATGAGAGCTACTTAGATATCGGGTTGTTTGAGCCCCCATTTGCTCCTTGGGATATTGGAGCTTTGGTTGAGGAATTTGAGATGGATTGGAAGGCGTTTTGCGATTTCTATATCGCAGAAAGCGCAGAGACGCTAAACGCTTGTATAAATTCCGTGTACACTTTTATAGATTCTGATGAGTGTGACAAATGTTTTGTGGATCCAGTGATGTGTGTGTGGCAGACGATTTTAGATGAATTGCACACACACCAATCTATTGATTCCAATAAAGAGACATCGTTGTCGGATGATTGTTCCTGCCTTTCTGGGGTAAAGCATGTGAGTCTTGACATTGTGCGATCTGAAATAAATGGGTGTACCACTGTGGTTGATTCCTGTACGAATCCTAAAAGATTCTCTCCTGACTGTGTGCAGTTTGAATCTATGCGGTCTAATGCCTGTTTTTCGGATGTTCCTGCAGGTTGTGATCAGCATGAATGTGCCAGTTTTCTCAAGGATGTGTGGGACCCCTTGTCATTTAGAGACAGATCTTTAACATCTTCCATCTTTGATCCTGCTATGGGGAAAATTCCTAAATTATGCAGCATCAAAAGTAAAATTAATATGTCTAATAAAGTTTTTCCTGATGTTGTCGCTATTTCTACTGCAAATGCGTCTTTGTCTCACCCTGTTCACACCTGTAAGGGCCTGTTGCCTGGTGACAGTTGCTCCAGTGTTTCTGTCCTGAACGCCTTACAGTTTGCTCCACAGATCGCGGAGGTTTGCGCTATGGAAGCGTCAGTTTCACAACCTAAAGCGATTTTTGATTCGCAAGTTTTGCGTTCTGACTCCTCGGATTTGACATGGTTAGCCGAATCTAAGAGTGAGACAGCGCTTCGGTTTTGCGAATCTGATGCTGAAGCTTCTTTGCTTTGCCCAGAGAAGCTTTCTCTAAACCTGCCCTGTACCATGAATGAAAACATGATCTCCACTCGCACTGACATTTCTGAGTCCCTTTCTTGTTCTGAGGAAAATGCTGATTCTGCACCCTGTACTCTGGATGAGTTAATATGACCTTGTTTAGAATCTCCTGCAGTGTCCCTAGAGCAGGGATAGGGAACCCATGGCTCGGGAGCCAGATGTGGCTCTTTTGATGGCTACATCTGGCTCACTGACAAATCAGTAGGGGTTGATTCACTAAGCTACACTGCTCAAGCAGCACAACTTAGGCCCGGTTCACATTAGCGGTGGCCGTCCGGAATCGACGTGCCGGAGCCGGACCGCTTGCAGAACGGACGGAACGGACGCACGGCATAGCAATGAAAGCCTATGCGTCCGTTCACATGCGTCCGTTCTGCCGGACCGGAGCCGGACCGGATCCGGACTCCGGCATCCGTTCCAACATGCGCTATTTTTTGGTCCGGCTCCTCTGGAAGCCGTATCCGGGGCGGAGCCGGACTGCACCATCCGGCCAATACAAAGCTATGAGAACCGGAGAGCGCACAACACACTGGCTAAAAATCCGGATGTTCTACCCCACTTCCTATGCGTATTGAAGCGGCGATTTTGGATGGGGACACATAGGCAAGCATTTTGGAGTGGAGCAGCAGTGATTTTAAACGTGCTGGAGATGTTGGCAGTATGTCGGAGGTGGAGGTGAGTGCTAAACAGCGGAGGGCCTGATTCCACAGGTCCACCTTCTGCTGACCTCCCAGACCCCAACATTTTTATTCCTTTTCTACTATCTTTTGCCAAACGGATCCGGATCGCATCCTGATGAACACCTGATGCAAACTGACCAGATCCGGATCGGATCCGGATCAGAACCGTACGGTTCCGATCCGGATCCGGTCCGGATCCGGTCAGGTCATCCGGTCCGTTTGGCAGAGAACCGCAAGTGTGAACCGGGCCTAAGTGTGGCAACGCAAGAAAATTTTTCTTCACTTTCTTTAATTTACTGCTGTAGCATGCACTACTAACTTACTCGAGCTCCCCAAAACTAATGGCCACTCCAATTGTCCCACCCTGGATCCTGTCAGGTTCATTGACGTTGTAGGACAAGATCCCCACATTTTGATTGGCCCAATAGGGTGCCTGTCACTTGACAGGCAGCCTTTTGGGCCAAAGTGCAGGGATTCTGTCCCACAAAGTGAATCAATCCCCAAGTCAGCTAGCTAATTGTACAACCTGTTAGTCTGTATTTCTCCTTTCTGGCTCTTTGGGAAATTGCTGATGTTGATTAATTCCAAGAGAAGATGAAGACGTGTCTGACCCTTCCGCTGTCCGGCGGATCAACTGTAAACACATCACCATGTTGTCGCACTGTCCCAGTTTGAAACATATGGTATGGCTGTCAAGGAAATACATTTTAAAATATGTGGCATTTATGACTCTTTCAGCCAAAAGGGTTCCTGACCCCTGCCCTAGAGGCTCGTCTAGGTATTGCTACTATACTCGTTTTTCTGCAGTTTTGGAGTTGCAAGCTAGTTTGACTGCTACGCAGAATCCTGTGTGCAGTGAGATTGAAGTTAGGGAGTCAGTGTGTGTTCCAGTAAACATTCCTGTACATCCCACTCATGATGATGAAATCCAGTCTCAGCTTATGGTGGAACCATTCCTGGGACATCTGCCCTGCCTGCAGGAGGTATTTAATGTTCAGCCCTGTAACATGGATAGTTCGGAACCCTTCATAGAAAACTTGGAAAATGACATTTCGGAGGTCTTAGTTGATGTTTTGGAGGTTTCCAAGTCCCTCCTAAAGGGTGCAGAACTTCTAGGAGATACCTCCTGCCTCCCAGATCCGTCTGAGGTTTTGCCCACTTCAGTGGGCATTGCTGTTGAGCTGACTACCTCTGCAGCTCTGGTGGAGCTTCACTCATGCGCAGTCAATGATGATATTATTGTCACAGAGATTTCTGGGTTTGAGTCCAAGCCTTCTTTTGAAAGTCCAGTGCTTGAGACCACTGCTCATGATGATTCTCTACCCGGTTCTGGTTTTGGTCTTGTCGTGACGGACTCTGAGGTTGGCAGTTCCTCGACGTGTCCTGAGGTTCCCCTTGGGCTAGTGTACCCCGATGTGTTCTGTGACCCAGAAAGCCCAAGTGTGTCTCGGTTGCCAGCCTGCTCAGATGCTTCCTCGGTGGAGACCTGTTCTGATGTTGCCTGCCTGCCTGTATGCCCAGAGGTGGTCCCTGAAGGCCCTGGTCTTGATGCTTGTCCTGGTAATTCTGAATCCGGAATTGTCATTGGTTCCATAGGGGTTCTTGATAGTTCTCCGTGTGATCCTGGTGGTCGTTCTGCCCTCCTGGGATCTCTGCGGAGCTTCAAAGTGTTCTGGGAGATCCTGGGAGAAATATTTCCTGGTACCTTGGATGAGATCAGCAGTGGGTGCTTTGTGGAAAGGGACCCTTCGAATCGGTATTGTGGCAGGTTTGGTATTTTTGGACGGTCCCTGGAAGGTGGTGGGCATGGCTCGGTGGGTGTCGATGGCTTTTTCTCTGGCATTCACAGTCCTGATGTGTGTTACACTGAGACTTGTGGTACTGTTGGGCATGTTTCGGTGGCTTCTCCTTCCGACGAGTTCGGTTTCGGGTGGGCTGACTCTGGAATTGGGCCTTGTCGGGCTGTCCCGACCTTCATGAGTCTTCGGTTAGAGTCTTTTGCAAATATCAGTTTAGAGGCTCGTCTGGAATCCGACCCCAGAGGGAGGGGGTACTGTAATGATCCGCTCAGCTGCCTGCGCCGGCAGGCAGCTTTTTGACCACTGTTCAGGTCTGCATTCTGCAGGTCTCTGGAAGAGAGACCTTTTGTCAGTTTTGCAGCTTGCTGCTGCTGAGGAATTTGCATACGTTTGTCATGCAAATTGCCTAGCCACATCCCTTGTAGGCTTGCTCTATATATACCATGTGATTCCAAAGTACGTCGCTGGTCATAAGGGTTTGTCCTGTGAAACACTCCTACAGTAACAGCCATGCTTATTGTTTGAAGATTAGTTTAGAGTAGTTCCTGGGACTGCGCTAGGCATCCTTGCTAGAGCAGTCAGGATTGTATTATTTGTATTGCCTGTTCTGTCTGTCTGTCGTGCTTGGATCACACTAGCCTCTAGCAGTAGCGGCTGTGGATCCTTCTGATCTTCAACTCTCTTGCTGTACTTGGATCGCACTTGCTCTGACGGAAAGAGCAGTGGATCCTGCTAAGCTCTCTTGCTATACTGGGATCGCACTTGCTCTGGCGGAAAGAGCAATGGATTGTATCTCTCACTTATTCCTGTTTTCGTGTATATCTGTCTTGTCTGATACGAACGCTTGCTGGAGGCTCGGTGAGGTAACCGTTAGGCAAGCGCTCGCGTCCTCTGTTTCATGTTTGTCTGTCGGTGGTTAGTTAGGCATGCTTGTCTCTGTTGTGCTTAACACGTGGAGACCACGCAGTAAACGCGTTCGCTGTTGCGAATGAGTGCGGTGTTCGCGTTTAGTTAGCGTTTGTTATTTTCCTTATCTTCTCTTTGTATGATTGCTGTGCCTTTGCTACTCTCATGCCCTGTCTTGCTTAAGCCTTGTGTCACCTCTGGCAATCGCCTCCCTCGCGATTGCGTTCCTACTTCGTTTCTGCTGTTGTGTGTGCACCGTCGCGGGTTGGCGACTAGATTGGGGCACATACATACATTCTGTCCCTGTGCTCATTCTCTTGCGATTGCGTTCTCACTTGGTTTCTTCTGTTGTGTGTCCACCGTCGCAGGTTGGCGGCTAGATTGGTGGACATACATACATTCCTCATCTGTGCTTATTCGGTCTTGTGTCACTGTTAGCAATCGCCATCTCTGGCGATTGCCTTCTCACCTGATCTTCATGATTGTGTGTTCATCGTCGCAGGGTGGCGACTAGATTGGTGGACACACATACCCTCTGTCGCTTTGATCTCTCTCTTTCAGGGCTATCTTGCCCTGCGTTTCTTCCCTTCGTACAATTCCTGTCGGGCGTCTGTGGCAGGGCAGAGGAGCTGTTCCTCTGCACTCCACAGCTCCATCTGCTGACAGGAATTTCCCTCTACAGGTGCGTTGCATCTTTTGCTGGGTTCCCTCAAATTATACGCTTGTGGAGGATTTCCGCAGTGTCAGCGCACGTCTTGTGCGCTGATCACGGAGAGAATTCCACAATCGTTACACACAGCTTATGTATATAAAAGACACTGATTAGCCCTAATGCTTGCTACCTGGAAGGGGATGTCGAATTACTGCAATTGTTATCAAGCAGAGCTGTCCCTTTAAGAAGTGGAACAAATTAAAAAAACAAGGGGGTCTTTGGACTCCTCTGTTGGTGTCATTACTTTTCAAAACCATTTAAATGTTTATACATAAATGAGGAACTTGAACAAAAAATTGAACTTCACTCCATTCAGTACCTGATACCCCCTTTTGCCATGAGAAACCTTTCCCTTTTCTCGATCAGATCATCCGGGGGCTCTGTATGGCTGATATTGTGGTGAGCCCCTCTCCCGCAGTGTGATGTCATTGCCATGGACATGGCAGTTTCCTGTCTGTGAACCTCCTTGCATTGTGGGAAATAACGGCTGTTGCCAGCCAGCAGACCTGCAGGCTCTTGATGGATCAAACAACATGAACGAGTTACACAGCAAGTATCAATCATTACTTGATCTATCTTCTCTTTTTTAACTTCTCATTTTGCTATGTCTTTATTGTGTTTTTTTCCCCACTACTATCTTTTGCCAACGTTTCTCTTTACATTTTATTTGTAAGATACATCCCTTTCAGATACCTTTTTAAAGTTGCACTTAATGTCCCCTTTAATTGGATTGTTAAGCTCAGAATGATTATTGCAGAGCTGTCACCACAATCCAGACCAACATATTTTTAATTTAAAGATAAAAATAGCCACTGTTAATAAACATCATGAGATGGATTGAAGGATGTCTGATGATGGCCCACACACTGGGTGACCGCATTGTAACGTCACCGCTCTTCACTGCTCATCTCCTGTCTTAAATCACCCACCACGATTATGCTGGTCCCACAACACTCACGTAGCACAAGTTGGAGGACACTTCAAACTCTGAACAGTCAATTCATCTTCCCTGTGTGGAGCGTGGCTGACGTCAGCCAGGTGAAGAGATGTTTGTAAACCGATAAACAGTCCTTTCTGTCGTGCGTTGCAAAACATGTTTACTCGGACAGTCCATTAGGCAAATGCTAAGATCACCAATGAAGAGATTTTTCGAGAGGTTTGGATTTATCTGAAAGCTAACATTTTCCTCCTACAATCCTGTAAAGCACTCATTTTAGTCAACTATCCCGTTGAAGTACTATGTAGCTTCATTAGTGTAATTGTTATGATTGGAAGGATTCTAGTAAACCCATCACATCTTTCCGGACTAAAGTATTTTTGATTAATAAAAAAAAATACTAATAATAACTGTTAATAAATATCTCAAGATGATGAGAAAGATGCTTGTCCTACCGTTATAAGGAACCATGCAACATTACGCCTTAACTAGGCAGCCCATAATTTATGCATACACACACACCGAAAGGAGCAGTGCGCATAGCACGCCATGGAACAAAAACGGGTGTAGCCGTGGCACAATGTGGGTGGAGCCAACTGTATGATGCCATCATGTCATGTAATTCACAAACAGTGGACATCAACAGCACTATGTAGTCACCCAGCCCTTTGTACAGGTAGACAGATATCCCATAAGTATAAGCCCCTTCCCTAGGATTGGTGGCCAGATGTGCCCCAGTAGAGGTTAGCCAATAACCAGGTTTAGGTTCCCCCAGTATAGTTAGTCTGGTATAGATGCTACCAGTATAGTTAGTCTGGTATAGGTGACCCCCGGTATAGGTAGCCAGCCAGGTATAGGAGCCCTCAGTATAGGTAGCCTGGTATAGGAACCTTTAGTATAGATTATACAGGTATAGGTGCCCCCAGTATAGAAGCCTGGTATAGGTGCCCTCAGTATAGGTTGTCCAGGTATAGTTGCCCCCAGTATTGTTAGTCTGGTATAGGTGCCCCCAGTATAGGTAGCCAGGTATAGGTGTACCCAGTATAGGAGCCCTCAGTATAGATATCCAGGTATTGGTGCCCCCAGTATAGGTATCCAGGTGTAGGTGCCCCCCAGTATAGGTATCCAGGTATAGGTGCCCCCCAGTATAGGTATCCAGGTATAGGTGTCCCCCAGTATAGGTAGCCAGGTGTAGGTGCCCCCAGTATAGGTATCCAGGTATAGGTGCCCCCCAGTATAGGTATCCAGGTATAGGTGTCCCCCAGTATAGGTAGCCAGGTATAGGTACCCCAGTATAGGTATCCAGGTATAGGTGCCCCCCCCCAGTATACCCCCCCAGTATAGGTAGCCAGGTATAGGTGCCCCAGTATAGATAGCCAGGTATAGGTGTCCCCAGTATAGTTATCCTGGTATAAGTGCCCCCCCCCCCAGTATAGGTAGCCAGGTATAGGTGCCCCCCCCAGTATAGGTAGCCAGGTATTGGTGTCCCCCAGTATAGATAGCCAGGTATAGGTGTCCCCAGTATAGTTATCCTGGTATAAGTGCCTGTGACAATCCAGCCCTGCGATCCCATCTAAACAACGTTAAAAGACTGGTTGCTGGATCGTCAGAGGTAAATAACTTGACAGAGAGCTCCAATTCCCGTTGCCATTCGGGGAATAGTCGCAACCAATGGCTGGAAAATACAGCGAGCAGACTGACATTAAAGATTGGTCGCAACGCTGCCAACAATGTAATGTGACAACCACATGCCACTCCCGTATTACTAGGCCACAGTTGCCAATGCAGGTCTTGTGCACTAGAGACTTCTGGAGGCTTATCCACTGTGTGCGCAGTAAACGGTTAAGATTGGTTTAAGGTGCCCATACATGTACCATCCCAATTGTATGTACAATCAGTAAAATAAAAATATTGATTTCACACTTGAAATCTGGTAATTTCACTGCCACCATCCTCCTGCTCCAGGCAGCAATCGACAGTCCTTGGTGAAAAGTCCAAGATGGCTATTGCCATGCGGCCAGAGGCCTTTATGAGAAATAATCCAAGTGATTTTGCCAGTGTCCAGCTGGCTGTCGATTGATGGTAATTTAACGTCAGATTTTAGATGTAGGACAAATTGGGCTTGGTGTCATTGTGTTTTAATCCTCACTGTAGTTAGGAGGGGTTACGACACGTAAAGGTCCAGCCTTGTGAAATTTGAATAGAGGCAGTGCCCCTTGCACAGAGATAACTTTTTGGCACAATTCCTGTTTTGCCCGCTTTCTCCATGCCAATAAGTCACATCAAGAAACAGAAAGCATATTCACAATCAGCATAATTTTACAAATCTTTTGATATGAAACATGACAGGTTTGAACCTTCTATTATGAACGTGGTACTTTGAACCTGTCTTACTCCAGTTCTGGAAGTCCGATTGGTCTGCCAACCTCTCGGAACTAGAGCCATGTAAAGTCCAACACACTGCGAATTTGAAGGACCTGGTAGCTTTGCACCACCAGAAATATTGTAAAACTGTGCCTATTATTAAACATAGTTTTGAAGGTTGGTTGAACTCTTGTGAGTTTCCAGCTGGATTGATAAGGATCAATCCCGTGTCCCTTTCAAGTCAGGACAGAAGGCAGCTAAGTGTTCTATTCCTGCTGGGTTGGTTCCTAACAGTCTAGAGAAAGATGTTTTTTTATGAGATTTTGTCAAGCTAATCTCTGATGGATGGGCTATATAAACCTTCCAGGAACTCTTGTGAAGCTTTTCACACTTAGGTGAAAGGTTCTGTAATTAAAACTATCAGTGATTGCTGGCAGAGCCAGAGAGGAGGAGGGAAAAACCAAAAGTTGATTTAAAAAAAAAAATGTCATTTTTGGTATTTGCTATGAAATTTGCGCTTCTGACTTAAATGGTGCAAACGCGGTTTTCTCGGGAACCGCATGGTCGTCACAGTGCCCCCTGTATAGGTAGCCAGGTATAGGTGTGCCCGATATAGGTGCCCCCAGTATAGGTAGCCTGGTATAGGTGCCTGAAGTTCACTCACCTGCACGGTCACCTCCGTGATGAACAATCTCCTCCCTTCCTGCTTCCTCCTAGTGCTGGTGTCGCATAATGACGCGGTCAGTAAAAGCCTGCACTGGCGGGAAGCAGCAAAGGAGAAAGAAGAACACTCGTCATCATGGAGGTGCCCACGCTGGGAGTAACCATGGTGACCAGATGCTGAGCGGCAGCATCTGGTCACCATGGCTACTCCCAGCACTGCGCAAGGAGAGCAGTGGGATTTGCCACTGGATCGCAGACATATGAGTAATGCAGAAGGGGGGAGGGGGGGGGGCTGAAGAGCACAGGGCAGCCCAGCCCGAGGCCCCTGCAGAAGTTAAAGACCCCAGGCTGCTGTTTGCTGCGCTCGTAGCTAGCGGCGGCCCTGATCTTTGCATGATCAGATGATTTATTTGCATTGCACAACCAAAAAATAAGAATTTAAAAGTAACATTTATTTTACCCTATCTGGGTGAAATGACCGTATCGTAACGTCATCGCTGTTCTCTGCTCCCCTCCTGCGCTCTCTTCCGAACTCGCAAGACTCACATAGCACATGCTGGATGACGCCAATCACTCCAGACCTTCGATTCATCATCTCGCTGACGTCCGTCGGATGAAGTGTCATTCGGAAAAACTTAAACAATCCATTTAGCCGCGCATTGCAGGCCGTCTTTACACTGATAGTCCATTAGGCCTTCAGAGTGGCACGCTGTGAGATCATCGATGGAGAGGCTTCGAGAGGCTCGGCTCTTATCTGAGAAATCTAATATTCTCTTTCTGTAGCCCAAGAAAGTGTTAGAGAAGGAAGGACTGAATGGTAGAATTCTGTACTTCCGTTATTGTAACATCGATACATGAAAAATGCAGAGGGGCACACAGTGTTCATGATGTGTCCCATAACTCTGTCCTTTAAAGGACCACTATCGAGAAAGTCTTAAAGGGAACCAGAGAGGAACGAGGGGTGAAAAAAGAAAATGATTTTATACATACCTGGGGCTTCTTCCAGCTCCATAAGCCTGAATCGCTCCTACGCCGCCGTCCTCAGCTTCCTGGATCCGCCGGTACCGGGCCCGTCACTTCCGGCGGACGCGGCCAATTGTCCGCATCACAGGGGCTCCCTCCATACATGTACGCATGCGGCTGCGCAGTAAGCAGCCACATGCGTATCTGTATGGGGAGAGCACCCTGTGATGCGGAGAATTGGCCGCGTCCGCCGGCCGACTTGCCGACTCGCGGCAATGACGGGACCCGGTGGCGGCGATTCCAGGCAGCGGAGGACGGCGGCGTGGGAGCGATCCGTGCGTATGGGGCTGGAGGAAGCCCCAGGTATGTATCGTTCATCCTCTCTGGTTCCCTTTAAAATGTAAAATATATATAAACATACACAGATGAGAAGTACCATACGTTTCTTCCAGAGCTAAATGAGCCATAAATTACTTTTCTCCTATGTTGCTGTCACTTACAGTAGGTAGTAGAAATCTGACAGAATTGACAGGTTTTGGACTAGCTCATCTCCTCATGGGGAATTCTCAGGGTTTTCTTTATTTTCTACAACACTTAATGAATGGCAGCTGCTCCATCCAACTGCCAAAAAAGTGTCAAGGGCATAACTAGAAATCACTGGGCCACCCTGCAAAACTTTGGATGCCCCCCCCCCCCCCTCGCTTTCTGCACAGGTAAACAGGAGTACCAATGCATGGTGTGTAGAAATTGCATACAGGAAACTGACAGACAAGTTTATATCCAGCCTCAGCTTATTACACTCACTCTGACCTCCTCTGATGGTGCAGAGCTGGCTCTGAAGACTCCTCCAGCATCACTACAGTACACAGCACTTGGAGAGGGGAGGAGAGGTTGTGGGCAATGCTCTGCAGAGGTTGGGGGTTTTTTACACAAGACCCTGCTGCACACTAAATAGGGACTGTGTACAAATCTTTGTCTACAAAACTTTGTATGATTCCTTATTAGTAGCTGAGAAGATGCAGACATTAGAACAATTGTGCAGAGAACAGAAGGTTTTTTTCTCTCTGTGCCCTTAGTTGTCAGTCTCTCAGGATAGGGAAAATAAACTTTTCACCCCACGGGGTCCCCTGGGGCCCCCGGCGGATGCATCTCTTGCATGGTCTATTGTTATGCAACTACGGAGTGTCTTTATAAAGAACTAGCTGATTGCCCAGCGTTGCCCGGGTATGTATTTGGCTGGTGTTGGCTCCCCCCACTTTTTCTAACCCTAAGGGCTCGTTTCCACCATAGCGAATCCGCATGCGGCGACGAGATGCGGATTCGCTTGTTACACTGAAGTGGCCGGGGCTGTTTCCACATGTGCGGCGTGCGGGAGCGATTTGGCGGCGGGCCAAATCTGCACGACGGAACCCACCGAATTCGCCTGCGTCGGGAATCCGTGCGAATCGCCGCTAATGTATTTAATAGTAAAAACGCATGCGTTTGTTACATGCGTTTTTACCCGCGATTTCGCACCTTTTTCAATGTTATTTTGCCCTGGCAGTGTCATGGTTAATTTCGCATGGCACCCTGCCATGCGAAATCGCACGCGAAATCGCGGGTAAAAACGCATGCGGAAACGCATCCGCATGCGTTTTTACAAGCGTCGGAATGCTGGCGAAATCGCGTCGCAACAGTGGAAACGAGCCCTAACACACAATTACTCACTGACCAAGTTTGTGAGCTTTGGGATCCTTGGCATCAATAATTTGTATTTTCCCATGAAATGAAACAAATCAGATTGGCTGTTTGTGGCTTCACCCCTTTTTCTGAATTTGACCCCCAGTCACCCAATGACCAACTGTACCAAGTTTGAGGCTTGTGCTATTAACAGTACAGAAATGGCAGCAATTTAAATATTCCCCTTGAAAATCAAAAGGTGAATTTTGATTGTTTTTTGTAGGCTCCACCCACTTTTCTGAATATAACCCCAGTCACCCAACGACCAACTGTGCAAAGTTTGAGAACCCTGCCATTAACAATGTATGAATGGCTGCAGTTTACATTTTTCAATGTAAATATAATGTATTTAGCTCCGCCCACTGCTTCTACCCTTGACATATAGTCGCTAAATTACCAAGTTTGTGAGCTTTGGGGTCCTTGACATCAATAATTTAAATTTTGATGAAATGAAACAAATCTGATTGGCTGTTTGTGGCTTAACCCTTTCCAGAATTTGAACGCCAGTCACCCAATGACAGACTGTACCAGATTTGAGGCCTCTGCCATTAAAGGGAACCATAGATCAAGGAGAAAAATAAGTTATACATACCTGGGGCTTCCTCCAGCCTCATACGCGCTGATCGATCCCACACCGCCGTCTTCCGCTGCCCGCATCTACAAGAACCGGCTCCACGCTGTTCCATCAGTCGGAGCCAGTCTAAGCGTAAGGGAAGTGCGCTCTTTGTGTATCTCTGCAGCAGTGTATGGAGAGATACGTAGAGGGCGCACTTCTCCAGCGTAGCCTGGCTCCGATGACGTCAGTGACGGGAGCCGGTTCTCATAGCTGCGGGCAGCGGTGGATGGCGGCGTGGGATCGATCAGCGCGTGTGGGGCTGGAGGAAGCCCCAGGTAGGTATAGCTTATTTTTCTTTGTGCCATCTCTGGTTCCCTTTAACAGTACAAGAATGGCAGCAATGTAAATATTCCCCATGAAAATTAATTGGTGAATTTTGATTAACTGTTGTAAGCTCCACCCACTTTCCTGAATGTTAATCCCAGTCACCCAGTGGCCACCTGTGTCAAGTTTGGGAACCCCGCCATTAACAGTGTAAGAATGGCTGCAGTTTAGATTTACTCATATAAAATGTTAGTTGGTTTTAGCTCCACACTCCCCGGGTACAGTGAAAAATGGCGCCGGTTAAATGATGGCGCCCCCTTCTGACCGATATCTGTTTAAAACAATATTTATCGTTTTAAAGGTTAAAAAAGTGCAGACCTTTTGAACGAAATTTATCGTTTTCAAACTTTTTTTGTCCTGCCTGAACGATTTTTATCGTTTTAACCCCTGCTTTGCTGCCGTTTGGAAAATGACTGACCGCTGACTTTAACGTTTAATAGCACAGCCCCCTTAAAAGCTAAAAACACCAAATTTGCAGGGAATGTTAAAAAGAAAATTGTGAACAAGAGGAATTTTATTTTTTCAAAAAGACCTTATCGTTTTTGAGAAAATCGATTTTGAATATTCTCCTTCTGACCGTGGGAAAATTAAACGCCCGCCGATTGTAGCGGTTAATAGCAAAGCCCCTTTAAATGCCAGAAACACCAAATGTGTAGGGAATGTTAAGAAGAACAGTGGGAACAAGAAGAACATTTTTTTTTTTCAAAAAGACCTTATACTTTTTGAAAAAATCGATTTTTAAAAGTTTAAAGGAAAAAAAGGATACATTTAAATGTGTAATGACATTTCTGCGGGAAACAATTCCCGCCGACTTTAGCAGTTACTGTAATAGCAAAGTCCCCTTAAATAATAGAAAACCTAATTTGCAGGATATGTTAAAAAGATACTGGGGAACAATATTTAAAAAAAATGTTTAAACATTTTATTTATTTTTTTAAAATTTAGATTTTTGTTTTATGTTCTGAGTGTGGGAAATCTTTTGAAAAAAACGACATGGGATCCCCCCTCCCAAGCCTCTGTAACCCTTTGTCTCCCATGCAGGCTGGGATAGCCAGAATGCGGAGCCCCGGCCGACTGGGGCTTCGCACCCTGAGCTATGCCAGCCCGCATGGGCCATGGTATGGGGGGGCTCTGGGGGGGAGGGGCGGCCAAGCCCCCCCCCCCCCTCCCAGGAGAAATGAGTATAGGGGTGCAAAGTACCCCTTACCCATTTCCATAAAGGGTTAAATGAAATAAAAACGCAACAACGAGAAAAGTCCTTTGATGTTCTAAATTAACCAGAAATACTTACCTGTACCTTTAAGAAAAAAATCCCACGCCAATTAGGTTCCACGACAGTATCCTCTATCTTGCGATCTTCAGAAATACTTACCTGTACCTTTAAGAAAAAATTCCTATGCCATTATCCTCGGAAAAGGTCCCGAGCTATAATCTGTTATGTCCCACGACGACAGTATCCTCTGTCTTGTGATCTTCAGAAATACTTACCTGTACCTTTAAGAAAAAAATCCCACGTCAATTAGGTCCCACGACAGTATCCTCTATCTTGCGACCTTCTGTTACATCTTGATTGAAGATCTCCGCCGACCCGACGCCACATACGCCGCCCCTGCCGCACTGCTCTTATCTTAGCTATACTTAGTATAGCTTAGAGCAAAAAGCATCTTTACATTTTGGCTCCAATGGTCCCCATTGGTTCCTTATCAGACCAATGGGGATCAGGAGGATCCTGTAATGATCCGCTCAGCTGTCTGCACAGGCAGACAGCTGTTTGACCATTCCTTAAGTCTGAGGGCTGCAGGTCTCTGGAAAAGAGACCTGTCTTTACTTTGCAAGTCTCAGACTTGCTCTGTCACTGAGGAATTTGCATACACTTGTCATGCAAATTGCCTAGCCGCCTCCTTTGAAGGTTTGCAGTATAAATACCATGTTCTCCCAGGATCCTTTGCTGGTCATGATGGTTTGTTACTGCTAAAACACTCCTGGAGTGTCAGCCTTGCTATTGTTTGCTAAAGATTATCTTAGAGTATTCCTGGGGACTGCATTAGGCATCCCTCTAGTGCAGTCAGGTTGTATTACTTGTATTGCCTTGTTCTGTCTCTCTGTCTCGATTGTCTTGTCGCCAGCGGCGGTCGACAGGAAATCATTCTGTCTGTCTGGGAGTGTAGGCCAGAGCTGCGGTTGCTGCTGGCTGCTCCATCTGTCTGGATTGCATTCCCCTAGTGGTAGTGGCAGTGCTTCCTTCTGTATTCTGCCTTAGGGGTGTTAACCAGAGCAGCGGTTGCTACTGGTAGCCCCATCTGTTTGTCTGTCTGGATCGCATCCGCTCTAGCGGTAGCAGCGGTGGTTCCTTCTATATTCTGCCTTAGGGGTGCTAGCCAGAGCAGCGGTTGCTACTGGTAGCCCCATCTGTCTGTCTGTCTTGTCTGGTACGAACGCTTGCTGTAGGCTTGGTAAGGTATCCGTTTAGCAAGCGTTCGCGTTCTCTATTTCGTGTTTGTGTACTTTGGTTAGTTAGGGTGGCACGCTTATCACTGGCCGCCTAACGCGCGGTGATCGTGCTTAAATGCGTTCGCTGTTGCGAATAAGTGCGGTGTTTGCGTTTAGCTAGCGTTTGTTATTTTCCTTGATGTTCTTATTGTTGTTGCTTGCTGTGCCTTTTGCTACTCTCGTGCTCTGTCCTGCTCAGTCTTGTGTCTGTTGGCAATCGCTAGTCTGGCGATTGCATTCATACTTTGTTTCTGCTGATGCGTGTTCACCGTCGCTGGGTGGCGACTAGATTAGTGGACACACATTCATTCTGTCCCTGTGCTCTTTCTTTGTACTTGTGCTCGGTCTAGTTCAGTCTTGTGTCACTATTGGCAATCGCTACACTTGCGATTGCGTTCCCACTTCATTTCCGTTGTTGTGCGTTCACCGTCGCTGGGTGGCGACTAGATTGGTGGACACACATACATTCTATCTCTGTGCTTACTCAGTCTTGTTTCCCTGTTGGCAATCGTTATCTCTTGCGATTGCGTTCTCACTTGGTTTCTGCTGTTGTGTGTTCGCCATCGCTGGGTGGCGACTAGATTGGTGGACATACATACATTCCTTCTCTGTGCTTACTCAGTCTTGTTTCGCTGTTAGCAATCGTCATCTCTTGTGATTGCGTTCTCACTTGGTTTTCGCTGTTGTGTGTTCATCGTCGCTGGGTGGCGACTAGATTGGTGGACACACATACGTCCTGTCTCTGTGCCCTCTCTCTTTAAGGGCTATCTTGCCCTGCATTGCTTCCCCTCGTACAATTCCTATCTGGCATCTGTGCCAGTACAGAGGGGTTGTTCTTCTGTTCTCCACAGCTCCATCTGCCGGCAGGAATTCCCCTCTACAGGTGCATAGCACCATTGCTGAGTTCTCTCAGATTATACGCTTGTGGAGGATTTCCGCAGTGTCAGCGCGCATCCTGTGCGCTGACCACAGGAATAATTACACAATCGTTACAGATCCCCATTAGTCGATAAGGAACCAATGGGGATCTTTGGAGCCAAAGTTTAAAGATGCTTTTTGCTTAATATAGCTGAGAGTGCGTCTATACAGACGCATTACCGCTAGTTCCCGCTGCCCTCCCTGCCTCTCTCCACCTGTCACCCTCACCCATGCTGGCTCCCATGGGTGCATTGGGTGCCAGCATGGGTGAGGGTGACAGGTGGGGGAAGGCAGGGAGAGCAGCGGGAGCCAGCGGTAATGCGTCTGTATAGACGCACTCTCAGCTATAGTATAGCTAAGCAAAAAACAGCTTGAAAATTTGGCTCCAAGGCTCCCCATTGGTTCCTCATCGACCAATAGGGATCCTCCTGATCCCCATTGGTCTGTTAAGGAACCAATAGGGACCATTGGAGCCAAAATTTAAAGATGCTTTTTGCTCTAAGCTATACTAAGCATAGCTAAGAGCAGTGCGGCGGGGGCGGCGTGTGTGGCGTCGGGGCGGAGGAGATCTTCAATCAAGATGTAACGGAAGGTCGCAAGATAGAGGAAACTGTCGTGGGACCTAATTGGTGTGGGATTTTTTTTCTTAAAGGTACAGGTAAGTATTTCTGGTTAATTTAGAACATTAAAGGACTTTTCTCGTTGTTGCATTTTTATTTCATTTAACCCTTTGTGGAAATGGGTAAGGGGTACTTTGCACTCCTATAATCATTTCTCCTGGGAGGGGGGTGGGCATCTGGGGGTCCCCTTCTTAAAGGGGGACTACAAGATGCCACCATGAACCCCCCCCCCCCCCAGGGAGTCGTCGCCCCCACTTCCTCCTGGGGCACCGTAGGTGGGGGAAGAGCCCCTTGTCCATGGATTGGACAAGGGCTCCGGGGGGGAGGCTTGGCCGCCCCTCCCCTCCAGAGCCCCCCCCCCCCCCATACCATGGACCATGCGGGCTGGTATAGCTCAGGGTGTGAAGCCCCAGTCGGCCGGGGCTCCGCATTCTGGCTATCCCAGCCTGCATGGGAGACAAGGGGTTACAGAGGCTTGGGAGGGAGGACCCACCCGTGCTAAACAGTTTGCACTGCTATGTGAATCAGGCCCTTGGTGTTTCTGGCATTTAAAGGGGCTTTGCTATTAACCGCTAAAGTTGGCGGGCGTTTAATTTTCCCACGGTCAGAAGAAGAATATTCAAAATCGATTTTCTCAAAAACTATAGAGTCTTTTTGAAAAAAATGTTTTTCCTCTTGTTCATAATTATCATTTTAACATTTCCTGCAAATTTGGTGTTTTTAGCTTTTAAGGGGGCTGTGCTATTAAACGTTAAAGTCGGCTGGCAGACATTTTACAAACGGCAGCAAAGCAGGGGTTAAAACGATAAATATCGTTCAGGCAGGACAAAAAAAAAAAAGTTTTAAAACGATAAATTTCGTTCAAAAGGTTGGCCCTTTTTTTAACATTTAAAATGATAAATACCGTTTTATAATGTAAGTGAATGGTGCGCCGTTTTTATCTATCGGCGCTGGGCGCCATTTTTCACTTATCCGCACTCCCCACTGTTTCTAACCTTGACACACAGTCACTCAATGACCAAGTTTGCGAGCTTCCGGATTCCTGGCATCAAAAATGTGTGAATGGAAGCAGTTTATCCAGCAAAGAAATCTGATTGGCTTTTTGCGGCCGCGCCCCTTTAGTGAATTTAAACCCCAGTCACCCAATGACCAACAGTAGCAAGTTTGAAGCCATTAACAGTGTAAGAATTGCAGTAGTTTAAATATTAGGTGAATATTGTGACTTTTGATTGGCTGTTGTAGGCTCCACCCACTTTCCAAAATCTTAATCTCATTCACCCAGTGATCAAGTGTGTCAAGTTTGAAAACCCTGCCATTAACAGTCTAATGCTACGTACACACATGCGACAACGATAGTTCGTTGTGAACGACGAACAAACTTTTAATTGATGAAAGAACAACCTAAGTAAAGTTAGTTTTTAAATGTGTGTAACGATCTGATCGTTAGAACAAATGTTACATCACGTAAAGCAACTATTGCGCTTGCGCATAAAAATGAGAAGTTTCATGGAGAAATAGCGAAATGCGCATGTCAAGCCTGGTATGAACGACTGTTTCCAACGATGTACTACTTTTGCAAACGATCGTCGTTGGAAAATATCCGCCAAGCTAGATCGTTCGTTTTTAATGATCTAGCTCGTCCGTCGTTAGACTTAATGATCGTTGGTTGCTTTTTTTTTAAACGATCGTCATTTGAAACGATCGGGGAACGATCGTTTCAAACGACTATAGTCGCATGTGTGTACGCACCTCAAGAATGGCTGCAGTTTACATTTTCCAATTGATTAGCTTAAATTTGATTGGCTGTTTAATGCTCCGCCCACTTTTCCTAGATTTGTAACCTCGGTCACCAAGTGACCAACTTTGCCAA